>NW_027464596.1:3137500-3415000 GCF_043290135.1 Rhipicephalus microplus
ATTTGTTTGTCAGAAAAAAATGTCCTAAAGATGTCGTTCTTCATTTGAATGCCGAATTCGGTTTACGTACTGTCCAAATGCGTTTGTGTGGGGTGTTCGAAGCCCCATAATGTCGCTGCGATTTTCTTTCGTATTCAAAATATTCTCTGTTATTATTTTTCTCCTAATACTTGGAAACATATCAATATCTGTGTGATCAATTCTTACTTTGCAAACGGTTTACCTCAAGGTAAAACATTTTTTGGGCACAAAGGTTTCTACACTTTTGAAGGAAAAATTATGAACTCCAGAAAATCCCAGAATCACCATTTTTGTCCAGGTTGAGATGCGATTCAAAGCACGTCATGGTCCAACTATAATCAGGTCTATACATCGATCGAGAAAAACAGTTCTTCTTTCAAGGTAAACTTTGTCATTATAACGTTTTTTAACGAAGAAAACAATTCTTCAAGTTCCCTATTGATGGCTATCTTCCCATTTGGTCACACAGTGGCTTTTTCGATGACCTTCCCTAGTGCCATGGGAAACTTCACTGGAAACAAAAACTTGCAGGACAGTTCAAATTTTCATTTATAAGTAGTACGTTATAACGTATTCGTGCCCCGCGCTCATCGCTTTCTGTAATGCTAGCCAGGCTGCGATTCACGATGGATGTCTCAACCATGCCGCAAGAAAACGAATGTCTGTGTAGGTAACAGTGACTGTTTCAAAATGTCCTGGAATGCGTACTGCAGTTCGTTCATTGGCTGGTTGGCCACTAGATGCCTGGCGCAGATCGCCGCGGGGGATCAGCCATGAAACGGATGCTACCTTATCTTAGAAACAAAATTGTTTTACTAGCCGAATACGTTTATATAGGTATGATTTTTTTAAAAGAACAAATTGGTAAAACATCTGCACTTACAGTTGTCAAATGCTTAGCACACCTTAATTTTTTTCTTCGAATCAGCGAAGGACCCACTACACTTCTGTTAGGCAACATGCGAACCTACACAGCTGGTCACTATGTTGATGCTTTTGCTAATGCTGACAATTAAATATGCCTGAGCACTTTGCAATGAATGGGCCCTTAAAACACTCCCTCTTTGCTAAGTTCACATGTTTCGGTGATTTGCTCAATTTCAAGCTTTAGCTACGCAATATTACATGCATTAAGAAAACTCTGCCCACTACTTGACAATTATATAGTGTATTCATTTTTCTGAAGCGGTATCTGTGGCAGAGCACCTGCTTGCTATGCATAAAACCTGAAACCGACTTTTGTTTTATTATTTTTTTTGCTTGAAACACATCATTAGTTTGCCTGATGGCCTAAAGCTGGTCGGCAAACGAAGAGCTGGCCGACTAGCTTCATCATCAGCAATAGAAGGTGAAATGACACAGCGGTTCGAGCTCCTCTTCCCTCTTCCCCCGCCCCCCTTTCCTAGCCTCACCCAAGCGAAGAATTATTAAAGTTTATTCGTTCAATCCTTCTCAATTCGTTGCTCACGTACGACACCCGTTTTTTTAGCATAAATGAAAGACGCCTATACACGAAAGCGAACGTCATATTGCCTGAAAAGCGAGCTATTTAACGCTACCGCGTTAGAATGTACACTGAATGAATCTGCCGTCAGCCCTTTATGGAAGATTCCTATGAAGATTTTGTTTTGCCTCAAAGCATTACATAGCTTTTGTATTGCTTGTAAGCTTCATAGACTTTAGGATACAACTATTATTTTTACACCTCCATGCTTCTCATCCGCGAAAGAAAAAAAAACACATCAAGTTTTGCCCGGTGGGAGATAACGTGCGTTTAGACTCGGACATTGGCGCCCACAACCACGCTGCATCCTGCGGGAAACGGAATGATAACATACACGACGTATACTAATGAGGCGAAGTGATAAAACAAATACTTCTGTCCTATTGTAGAGAGATTGTGTAGCAACGTTTGTGTTCATCAACAGACGAGCGTGTATACCAACTGCTTCACACGATTAGCCACACTATCGACGGTGTGTTTACACTCCAGAATGTAATATCAGTGAGGCAAGAGATGCTACAATATTCTATGGAGAGCGCCAATGATGTTATACCGGTCTGTTAACAACCAGGTGGGTTGGGCCCTTCAGTACCCTCTGCCTTCTCGTGTATTTGTGCTTGCAAATTTAATAATAATAATAATAATAATAATAATAATAATAATAATAATAATAATAATAATAATAATAATAATAATAATAATAATAATAATAATAATAATAATAATAATAATAATAATAATATTATTATTACTATTATTATTCCAATTCCAATAATAAATTCATTATCAACAAGGCGTCTAAGTTTGATTTTCAATACCATTTTAATAATGTTCCACTACAAAGGGTTAACCAGTACAAATACCTTGGTATCACAATTTCATCTGATCTTCTTTCGACAGAGCACGTGCGTCAAGTGTCTAAAAAAGCGACGAGCAAATTATTTTTCATTAAAAGGGCCCTGTCATTCGCCACACATGAAACGAAGCGTCTTGCTTACGTCACATTTGTCCGCCCGGTCTTGGAACATGCTAATATTGTGTGGTTCTCTCACACTGTGAATAGTATCGCTATACTGGAAAGGGTTCAGCGGAAAGCAGTGCGCTTTATCTCCAACAGATACGGGCGCAACGACTCACCTACTGCTCTACTACATCATGCTGGTCTAGCCACCCTTGACAGTTGTGCAAAGGTTTAATAATAATAATAATAATAATAATAATAATAATAATAATAATAATAATAATAATAATAATAATAATAATAATAATAATAATAATAATAATAATAATAATAATAATAATAATAATAATAATAATAATAATAATGTGTTATTAAGAAAACCAGATATATTTAACATGCCCTAGAACAACCATGAAGTCTTAGTGCAGGCGTACGCAAACAAAAAACAATACAAATGAAGAATACAATACAGGCAGTCTTTAGAAAATAAAATAAAAAGAGTGATAACGCACAGACAAAAAGAAATTAACGCAATATGAGAACAATGGATAGAAAACAGGAGAATCAAGAAATACGCGTGAAAAATATAGGAGGGTATACAAAGTTATGTAGAAACCTTCTTGAAAGATGGAAATTGGAAGAATCTGAACACTGTGAAAAACTATATTACCACAGCGTAGAGCTCAGATAAAAAAATGACAGTAGACTGTGAAAAGTGTCAAGATCATAGAAATTATTAATATAAAGGCTTCGCTTTTTGTGAGCAGTAGTGTTGAAAGAATTTGACAGGTATATTAAATGGTCGATTCTCTGTGGTTAACTTATGGCGAATCCAAAAATTTAGACAACTGAGAAGTAAAGGGCGGCATATCATACCGTGAACTAGGCTGTAAAGAAATGACAGGATAGTGCGACTTCATCGGCAGTGAAGAAATTCATCGGCAAGGACAATAATCTGGTAGTGTTACAGTGAGATCTAGAGTAATTTCTAGCGAAACGATGTTTGTAGATGTTTATCAGTATTTCTTGCACTCGCTCAAAGACGTCACTGCGAGATTTAGCAATGCTGTCGCAGATCACAGATGCATATTGAAGTTTAGGAAGACATATTGCGGTGTAGAATTTGTAGAAGGCTGTAGGAAAAGAGAATTCTCTAGAAATTCGGTAAACACAGTGGGGAGAACGAAGGCCACGCATGGCAGCACAATTAGTGTGAGCAGAAAATTTTCACATACTGTCAAGAAAAACACCAAGATCTTTGAATTCATAACCATTGCATAACGACATGGTAATGACAGAGTATGGAAATGACACAATGAATGTTTTGGGAGATATACTTATGAATTTGGTCTTTGAGATATTAAAAGAAAGGTTGTTGTTGTCACATCATTCTGAGAACGAACAAAAATCTGGCTAAAGCAAACGACAGTCGTTAACTGAATAAATTTTCCTAAATATCTTGACAGCATCGGCATACAAGAAAAAAGAGGAATAACTAATTGCAAAAAAGGTACTGTTAAAGAAAATTAAAACTAAGAGTTGGGCTAATGCCGATACTTGAGGGACTACAGTAGTCACTTTATACAAGGAAAACAATTATCCATTCACGGCAGCATATTATGATCTCTTAAGCAGATAGTTTTCTGGAGATGCGCAACATACGAGTCAGAATCAAAGTTTGCAAATTCGACCAGAAACCTTGAGTGGCTTACCACGTTAAAAGCCTTTCTCTGGACACAACTTGCCCTCTTTGAGAAATACCTGAGGAGATTTGCGTCATGAAACTAGCAAGATTTCTGGGAGATGAGTGGCCAAGCAGAAAGCCGTGTTGATTATAGATCAATTATATATTCACGCTAACATACAATATATTGTGAATAGCCAGCTCAAAGATCTTGAAAGTGGCACACAGTAAAGAATTCGGGCGATAGTTAGAAACATCAGTTTTGCAGTCCGACTTAAAAAAAAAACTAAAAAAAACACGTGCAGTTTTTCATACGCTGGGAAATGCGGAAGTGGTCAGGCTGTTATCAAACATTTTAGTCAGTACTGGGACAAATATGCTACCATAAGCCTTTAGTATGGCAGAAGGGATCCCAGCTGAGCCAGACAATAAAGACGGTTATAAGCGCATGATGCATGAGCAGATGAGCTTTTCATCCAGCGACAGACAACTAGATGTGAAACTGCCTTGTGCTGTGGTCTTATTTCAGTTCTGCTGGAATCTTAGGCCTTCTAAACGAATGAAAACTGCGTAGAAAAACAAGCAATAACGTCACGCACTTCGACACCGTCCGAGTCCAGAAGCCCGAAGGACTCCCCCCTTTTTCTACGCCGTTTGCGCACATACTTCCAAAACGCAGCTGGGCTGTGTGAAAGATTTGTTCTAATAATGCAATATATGAGCTGTGCTTCCTTTACATAGGCGTTTTAAGAGAGTTCTGAAAGAGCTGTAGTATTCATTTTGGCTGCTGAATGAAAAACGTTTACCCATCTTGTGCGCCCGATCTTTGTGCGCGAGTGCCCTAAGTTTAAGGGAGAACCATCAGAGATATTCGATGTTTATGTGCGTGTTGCAGTATAAACGCACGCATGCTGTTTAGTACAAGCTACGTAAACTCCTCAATTTGGTCATCATTATTTGGTTTCTTAGTAGCCTGTGCCCAATAAACAGCGGACAAGGGTTGATGAAAGCACGTGTCACCTCTCTTGAAAGCAAATCTTGGAGATTGGTTAAAGTGACGGCTGTATAGCTCGACGTTTTGGCACATACTGATAAGAATTACATTAAGTGGCGGGTGGTATTTGTCAGGGCGAACAATAGAGATGTCGGAGCGTGAAACCTCAATGGTCTCATCGTTTGACTGACATGGGACCTAAGACATTGTCTCTGCGACGGTTGATTGCGCTATGTTTCAGCAGAGTATTAAACGCCGAAAAGTGTAAGAGCAGACTGTACTTTTTCTGAATTAACCGATTATAATGACAAATGGTATGCGTGCTGCAGTCAATTCTTGACACATTGAAGTCACCAAGAACAAAAAATTTGTGCCCGCTATGAGACAAAATGAAATGTTCATTGGGAGACATGACATCATGAATCAAGGCAGGGGAAATACTCGGTGGTAATTGGAAACGTCTAATCAACCCTTTTTCTCGGCGCTGCAGGCTGATTTCTAACCAGATTGATTGTTCTAAAGATCGCAGGTCTTCGCGTCTAACATATTTCAGCGAACTGTCGATGGAAATCAGCACGTCACCGCCTGTCTGTTTGTTTCCACTAAAATCTAGGTCACTGCAGAAAGTCAGAGAGGGAATTTCAGGGCCCAGCCAAGTTAAAGAAATAGTGATAATAATAAAAGGAGACGAAAGAACATTAGTGAAAAACTTGTTTCTCTTGGTACGCAGACCACGATCATTCTGATGGAGAATGTTCACGTTACACTGCACTTTCAACACTAGGCACTAACTAGCTGAGAAGGATGAAGAATGTCATTGTGCAGCAACCACTCCAAAACTTGAAGTTGCACCTATTGAAGGGTCATTCAAGCGTTGTTGTGTTTCCTCGTCAACTTCAATGTAGAAAAAAAAAGGTCTGAAAATTAGTCTGAAGATGCCGCCAAGAGGTGGGAGACAGATCTTTTGAAGTTATATGTTTTTTTTATGTCAGCAGCAGTGGTGTTCGAGCTCAGCTTCGAAACAAAAATGGCCCTTGGTCATTGCGGTCGATGTGGCTGTTGAGAGGCAGCAATAGCCGAAGTCGTCATTGCCTCAAACGAAGCAGGTTTCCTGTTTCTTCTTCCTTCAGGTGCAAGAAAAGTGGCAGAAGAGGCTGCCGCAGGAATCGCGCTGCGTCACTTGGACGTGTCTTCAGCTGGCAATGAATTGGATGGAGAAGTATATAGAGGTTGTCACAGTACGCAGGTGGCTTGGAAATTGTAGATTGGTGACCGTTATTCCGCGCTTGAAGGGCCACAGCCACCTTCCCTGGCGCAGCGGCCGTATGGTTCGCCAGCACGTCACACAAGAAGCTTGAGGTGCTGATAAGGACGTCACGCTCACTCGCGTGCCCTTATGTCGCGGCGAGGAGGATCGTACGTCTTGGCCTCTTCTCGTATGCTTATGACGTGGCCTTGTTGTTGAACCCCCCGAGGCTGCTCCTTACGCAGCTGTTCTTTTTTATTACGATAGAAATTATGTGGACACTCTCTGCTGGATTTTCATGTCCACCTCGGCGTCATCGTCACTCGCCGTATATGTATACGTATCATCTATATAAATAGCAAGAAAGAAAAATAATACAGAAAAACACCCCGGCGCGCGGAATCGAACTTGAAGGCTCTGCATCGTGAGTGCGAGGCGTTAACTACTGAGCCATCGAAGAGTACGTCTTTCAACACTCAAACTGCAATCTATTTATATGCACCACTTACCGGTGGTGACGGGTATTGAGGGCGGGAGGACTATTGTGTTCTCAGCATTACCAGGAAAATGGCACAATGAGCGCGCTTAGCCACACCGTCACAACGCGGCGGAGCGTGCTCTGATCTCCCACGTGCACTTTGTCCTATAGAGAGCATGGCGTCACGCTCACCTGCGCGCCCTTATCTCGCGGTGGGGTGTATAGTACGTCTTGGCTGGCGTTCGGCCTTCACTAGAACGTTTCTGTTGTAGTTACCAGGAGCACAAAGGTCACTGAAAACGTTGCACAGTCTCCGTTTGCGAAGAGAGTATTGTTTTCAGACACAGCGAAGCAACAAATGAGACGCTTATTTGCGTTAATCTATGCCTGAGAGTACGTTTCGTGCCTCATTTGTACGAGAAAAACGCGGGACACGTCTCGATGTGCCGGCCATTCTGCTCATGACCTTTCAATTTGTTGCTATTGCATTCATTGCTTTGCTTTTGCAGCAAAGCTGTGACTTTCTTTTAAAAAATGTGCCAAAAACATTTGCATTTCGATAACTTAGCAGAATATAACATCGATAAGTATCAGCTCAAACGGACGACATGAAACGAAATACAGAATATTATAACACTATTTGGGGCTTTGCGTGACAAACCACGTAATGATTGTGAGGCACTCCTTCAGTGGAGCGCAACGTGCATGGACATCGCACGCCACAACAAGTGATGCGGTTGGCATTCAGGACCTCTTCGCCTTCAACGAGACATCATATCCGAGTTTCTGAAGTGTCTAGGTGGCGCATAATATGCGACTGCAAAAAAGGGTAGAGCCATCGCGAAGAAAAAAAAAACAGTGCCGGGCAGGCTGCACATGTTCTCAGCGACTCTAATACTCCCTGTGAACACCATATTGAACCAGCCTGTGCGCCCTATATAAACGAAGAAACTTGCGAATAGTTCGCATCAGGTTGTGGTATCAGATAATGTACGACTGCGTGCACCAACTTTTCAATCAGGAGACCTGGATGCCTCTAAGTCTCACCGGTTACGCTCCTGTTCTTAGAATCCTGATAAAATCTAGATGATTCCCACTACTCGTGCTCCGAAACAATGCACTGTTACATTAATCCACCATAACCGTGACCACTATGTTTGTTTGTTTGTTTGTCCCTTTTATCCTGGCACAACCCACTATGGGGGATCGGCCATGAAACGAACGGTGTCTTGCTATTTAAAACGAAATGTTTATAATTTCGAAATGTAAGTTTTTAATGAATATGCTTTTTTTGATAATCTTTAACAACGAACTTAGCATTCTGTTCTTCTCGTCTCCCGAAGGAAATCGCAAACGGCTTCGCGAACGCTCCTGTGGCTAAAACCCAGCGCGGTAGCTCCAAAAGAAAGAAGAACCGGAAGAGATAAACTTAATCTCAACTTTCGAAGTGGTTCGTATAGAAGTCTTTTCCTCTGATTGGTGAATAATGTGCACGTTAGAAAGAAATGATCAAGAAATTTACACTCATTGCAATGGAGGCATAAAGGTGACCGTACCAGACCAGACCTGTGTAGGTGAAAATTCAGTGGGGGGACTCGGCATCATATTTGGGTAACTGCAATCTCAGTCCTTCTGGAGAAATACCATCGATTCTGCCAACGATAATTGAGGTGAGGGAACTCAGAAACTGTAACGCAGACTTTGCGAAGTTGTTCAATACGGCAAATTTTTCAAAACGCGCCGCAATTACAAACGCCAACGTCGGCAAAATAGACATTATCGGACCATTACATGATAAAGGTGCGAGTGCATCCGCCTGTTGATTTAGAGGTATACCTTTGTGCCCTGGTACTCATACCACGCGAATAATACGTATATGTCTTGGAATGAGGGAATCAAATATTTCTGAAGAAATTGAAAAATTTGATGCAGTTAAAGAGGAATGGACGGATAGGCTGTTTGTCAGAATGACGGCTTCTGATAATGATAGGGGTAAGTTCCATGGAGCTAATATATTGGCAAATAATTCCGCATGATAAATAGGAGTAAAGTCAGGTAATATAATTAAAAACAACCAATATAAACGTAATGATGCAATTCCCATCCGTGCTTTTTCTTCACAAAGTGAGGCGTCAGTTGCTATCACTGCAGCCGTTTCTAATCTAGATAAACGGTCCTCCAAAATGCAATTTAAGAATCTACTGGGTAAATGTTTGCAACTCTTGGGAAATATGTCATTAAATTCCATTTGACTTGTTTGTACAGACCTGCTTATGATTAGTACTTCACGGAGATGCACTTGTAATGCTTCCAATTGTGCCTGTGCAAAAATGATTTGGGAACACCGTAATCTTGGCCACAGATGGCCGAAAAATTCCATCGAATGATTAAGAAAAATATATATGCAATCTCCTCAATGGCGATGCATAGATCTTTAGAAATGTACGCACGGTTAGGATGTTAAACTGAGTACGAAGAGAAGGCAGGTGTGCTTCTTTGTATAAAATAGTATTATATACAAATTTCGAAAGTTCAAGACATAATCGTAATTATTCGTGTTCTAAAAGAACCAGTGGTCGTAGTTTGTATGCAGGTGCACCAGAAAACAAGACGCAGCCGAACTCTAATATCGGGCGAATATACATGCAGTAAATCATGATGAGAACATCACGGCATAAACCTGAACGTTTGTTGCTGAGTCTACGAAGTATCCCAAGCGCACGTGTTTCTTTGGCAGCCATGTTTTCTATATGTGGACTCCAATTAGGTTTTCAGTATAAGTGATCCCGAAATACTTGACATATTCTACCTGCGGGATAACGTCTTGCCGGTAATGCAGAGCGATATGGCCCGGAACACTCAGAAAAACTACCATCGCACTTTCTGTGACGTTCATCGATAAATTAATTTGTTATTTCTGCTGTCTTATACCTTCTTTCTTTTCAAAGCAATCAAGAAAAAAGAATGGGGTGGCATTCACAGAGACGCTTACAAATTGCCAACAAGTTTTACTATTGATTGCACCCTGGGGTACGATTGGCTGACTTTTTTTTTTTTTTTTAGACTGTCTTGTTCACCTGGATGCTGCCAAATTCAGGGTCGCCTCACCAAATAAGTTTTGAAAGTTCTCTTTACTGGTCCGGTCGCCCGTGCTACGAAAGCAGCACGCGGTGAAACGAGTGACTCCTGAGCAGGATTGTCGCGACTATTATTACTGTATGTGAAGACGATCGATATCTGTGTAACAAAACCATCTCAGAGAGGGCAGCAAATTGCTCTTAACCTACCTTTCTTGGTGCCCGTGCCATTGCGAGGAGTTATCGCCGTACATGTGGCACGTCCAGGCACTACGGACAGAAAGCATACTTGCATCAGTTCTTCTTCTCCGCCTGATATGCAAGCCATGCACGCTATGATGTGTGTCATGGTTAGCAAAAGCGACCATCCCAGGCAAAACGTGCGGAGCGAGTAGTAAAAAATCCTGGTGATTACTTGACTTCTCTATTAACATGAATTAGGTACGGTAACTTGCAAAGTCCACATGCCTATTATACTGTTTATCATCAAAATTCTCCAGTCGCAGTAACAGAATCTATTTTAATACGTGTCAACAGAGCTCGCCAAACCGAAACATCGAAGCAGCCCGAAGACGTTCAGATCACAATTGTTAGCGTGTAAATGCCTGCGAAATTAAATAAAGAAGCTTGCTATCTGACACAATGAGGCAAGGGCGTAGCCAAAAATGTTTCCAGGAGGGTGGGGGGGTCACATTGACCCGATTGGGAGGGGGACGCATCAGTTTTCCACTGTGACGTGACTATCGGTGGTAGTTTGAGCAGACTGTGCACATGCTGCCTACGTTATGAGACCCCACCCCTCCGTATGAATCTGGATTGTGAAGAGGGTAAGTAAACGTAAAGTAATAGCCATGAAATACAGCAATCGACAGATACAGTGGCCGTTTGAAGCAACGGTCTCTCGTCGCACTATTGAATGAACTAGTCTTCGAAAACGCGTCACTGCAACAACCTGCCTGATCAGATAAGACATCGTTATTCGTGAATCTCGTAGATGGCGTAGTCCTCGTCGGGGCGAAGTGCGTTTCACAAGTCAAAGATGACTCCGCTTACTACACGACATAAAGTGTATGTGCAGCACATTTTACATGCTGCGTATATCTTTCTGCGTATACTGTAAATTACATTTCGGCGTTGCTTACTTTGCTGAGTGAATTTCTTACTGCCGATGTTTGTGACTGTATGCCTAAAAGAACGATTTCATATTGAGCTCAGTCAAGAAGCCCTGACGCAGTGATAGCTTTTAGTCAACATTTTTAACTTTACTGCACGCATCCAAGCAAGCTTGCAATACGCGATAAGCAACTATTTGTGTAATATTTGTGTAACTATTGTGAATAGCCAGCCATGAGCAGGCTAATTCTGCTCACGGCTGGCTATTTTTTCATCCACTTTTCTTTCTTCCTATTTACATTCCATTGGTTCTAATAGCTTCCCCTGTACATTCCTTGGCATTACTGTCTGTTAGATCTCATTAATGTTGTGTTAAAACACGGAAAAATGAGCCCTTATGTATATATATATATATATATATATATATATATATATATATATATATATATATATATATATATATATATATATATATATATATATATATATATATATATATATATATATATGTATATATATATATATATATATATATATATATATATATATATATATATATATATATATATATATATATATTCGCGTACATATGCAACGCCACGGTGGTCTAGTGGCTAAGGTACTCGGCTGCTGACCCGCAGGTCGCGGGTTTGAATCCCGGCTGCGGCGGCTGCATTTCCGATGGGGCGGAAATGTTGTAGGCCCGTGTGCTCAGACTTTGGTGCATGTTAAAGAACCCCAGGTGGTCGAAATTTTCGGAGCTCTCCACTACGGTGTCTCTCATAATCATATGGTGGTTTTGGGACGTTAAACCCCACATATCAAATATATATATATATATATATATATATATATATATTGCCGTGTAAGTGTAATATTTTTTTTTCAGCTTTATGTTCGTTATTCTTCCAATTTTTGCAACAGTGCTTAACAATAAAACTTGTGTTCCTAGTACACCTACGAAAAATCACACTGTAACGGGCTTGAACGTGCCCTATCAGATTTTGAAATTGTGTCTGGCTAATACCACTGCAACGAACCTCCGACTAGTGAATATTATTGCAGTGATCGACTCCAACGGGATATGTTCCGGCGGGAACATGTATCCAAAGCTGCAGCAATAATTCCGTCGCTGAGCCAACTTAAAACGCTCGCGGCCGAGATTCATGACCAAAACTTCACAGAGTGCCAAAGCTTCGACAAAGATCACATGTTTTGACATGTTTTTTTTTCGTATGCAGACATTATTACTGTAAAAGAGCCCAGGAATGGTATTGTGATAGAAGCAGCACTTGGTTTCGCAATATTGTCAGCGCGAAGCCACGAAAAAAGAAAGGTGGGTAAGTGGCGGGGGAGGGGGGGGGGGGGGTATTGGCGTTAAAAATACGAGGAGAGTGGGGTTCAAACCTCCACCTGGCTTCGCCACTGTAATGAGGAACTAACCTGTCATATGTATGCTCTCAGACTAGAAGGCACGCAGCAGTCAGACTCAGAAAACCTTTCCAAATAAATTTGAGTAGCGTTGCAGAAATTTCGCTTGTTCTGTGACATGGGTACTCGCATCTATTCAACAATAACGAACGCTACGCAACTTCGTTGAAGAAAGCAACAATCAAACAATTGAATAATGACTCACATGCTCATGCGAGGGAGGTCGCGTTGGTCAGGTAGCATGAAGGCAACTTGCCATCACGACGCTCTTTTAAAAGCACCTGCCGTCATCGCTCAAGATGAACGCTGGCTCCGTGGGCGTTACTGGTTTCGGTTTGCATCCGCCAAGGCAACTTCATTTGCGGGAACCCAGATAAGGGTTGATAGCCGAGAGTGCGTATTCCGCTTGGCATAAAAGAATCGCTGGAAGGTGCAACAGTAGACATTTGCCGTATGTTGAAGTTGCCTTAGCGAAAGAAGAAGAAGGATTGTGAAACACATTACACGGTGATATCTTTCATCTTACAATTGTCGCTCTGTTGTGACCGATATTGAGTGTCAAACACGGAGGCACTTAATTTGTTAACAGAATCACGCTACTGTTGCCACCGTCACACCACACATTCATGTCGTGTGATTCCATCCTGCCTGGCTTGCAGAAGAACTGAAAGGCTCTTTAACTATTGCATTACCACTCAATCGCAAAAAAATAACGGCACAACAAAAAGGTTTGTTAACTTGCGGGTGTGCTTACTATAGCTCCTTTCGCACGGTGGCATCCATAGCAAGGTATCGCAACCGCTAAGGTAACCTTTTTCTATGAGTTTACTGCGCAAGCGGCAGAACATTTGTACTTATTTTTGATTTGTCTGGAATTAATTTAGAGTATTTCTGTGCGCTAAGTTATGAAACTTCTCGAATGACATGATTGCCTTTAGATGCAAAAATTAAAATATGCCTTCAGTTCTTTTTTTTTCACTTGGTACAGTTCAAAACCATTTCTTGCTAGGGTAATTTTTCAAAACACAGAAAAAACGGTTTGTTGTTCCTTGATGCCAGGTACCGTTTTAAGCACATTTTTTGAAGATTGTAATTTGCTTTGTTATTACTCTGCTGTCCAGACTTGCTGGTATTTTGGCTAACTGAATCGTGTATTTGTGCAATTGAATTATTTATGTTTCGGCGATAGGAGAGTATCAAATGGGTTTTATTTATTCACATCTGTTCCACAGTACTTTCAGTCCAGGCTTACCGCAAAAATAATCTCTGCTGCTGACCCGAAAGTCCCGGGTTTGATTCCTGCCACGGCGATTGCATTTCAAACGAGGCGATATGCTGAAATACTAAAATCGGTGCATGTGAAATTGGAAAAGATATTTTAAATTTTTGGAGCACTCCACTGTGGCGTGTCTCATAGTGATACCATGACCCTGACACATGAAGTCTCGCATATTATTATTCACAGTAGGAAGACTTATTCAATTAAGCGCACATATAGTTATTAAAAACATACTTGAAATATACATGCATTACTGTACCATAGCTAAACGTTGGACAATTTTTAAACCTAAACACTGTCCTAAAAACGGTTCATAATGTTGTCAAACAACGAAGTAATTATTGCTTTATTTGTTTATTTGGGTTCGTGTACATACAAAACAAAGAGATAAGCATAAGGAGTCACTCCACTTGCAGACAAATTATCAGTTGATTCACTCTTCGCGTTGGTTCCTGACTATAAAGTTTGCTTTCACCGCCACTGAATACGTATCACCACTTGCAGCATAAATCACACGACTTGAGAGAAAACGTTGCAAAAACCATATACTGCGCCAGACCTGTAGCGTATAAAAGCTGTATTTATTTTATTGAATAATACACTAAAGAGCGAGCTAAAGTATGCGCCAGAAATATATAAGTAGACCAATATTTGACGTATTATAACCAGTGGCCTAGCTTGCCTACTCGGTCGCAATGTTGAATATTTTAAATGTTTCTCTGTTCATTTCTAGTTTGCCTGACTATGCCTCCATGCGACCATCTAGAGTGGCAAGGAAAAAAAATTCCGCCATATCCACGAAGTGAATGATGATGAGTGGGCGAAGCTCCGGAGGTAAACCTGGTAAACCATGAATCCTCTGTACATTTTGCCCACTCGATTTTATTACATCGCTCCCCCTAGCGTACGTCGCCGCACTAAATCGAACGATTGCCTTCAACCAATGACACGCGCCATATGTGACATCATTCCTATTTTATAAGATCTCGCGTCTTTCATCAACTACAAGTACCGCTTTCTAGTTTATAACATCTTGCATCTTTTCATCATCAGCTACAAGTACCACCATCTAGTAAACACTACAAGAACTAAATGAGAGGTGGCTACATGGATGGATGGATGGATATGGCTGTACCCTTTAGATCGGGCGGTGGCTAGCGCCACCAAGCCGTAATACCTAGTGAACAAAAAACTATATTTATTTTTTTTTCTTAAAAAGTGAGTTTGAGGATTCGTACTTTGCAGTGAAGAGTTTATTTTCACTCGTGCCTCGACTTTAGCCACCAATCAGATAACCTCCTTCTAGTTAAGTCTACCCGCTTAAAGTCTATTTTGCCCTCCCGGTCCCTAAACCCCAGTGCTTTGAAAAACGCAGCGCCATCATCCTGAACTATAGGGTGAAGCCCTTTACAGAACATTATCAAGTGTTCGGCAGTTTCTTCTTCCTCTCCACACGCACTGCATACTGTGTCTACCCCTTCGTATTTGGCCCGATATGTCTTGGTTCGCAGTACTCCCGTCCGGGCCTCAAACAGTAGAGAACTACCCCGAGTATTATCATAGATCCTTTCCCTGGCAATTTCCTGCTTAAAGGTTCGATAGGTCTCTAGTGCGGACTTCTTAATCATGCCCATTCTCCACATGTCAGTCTCAGTTTCCTTCACTTTCTTCTTAACCGACAGTTCTTTTTGGTTTGGCCACCTGCTGTTTTCTAAGTATTTACCAGTCAACTTCCTGGTTCGCTTCCTCCATTTCGTATCGACATTTTTTAAGTATAAGTAGCTGAAAACCTTCCTAGCCCAACGCTCTTCCCCCATTTCTCTCAATCGTTTCTCAAATTTTATCTTGCTGCTAGCTTCCCTGCCCTCAAATGATGTCCATCCCATATCACCTTGTACTCCCTGATTTGGTGTATTCCCGTGAGCTCCTAAAGCAAGCCTACCTATTCCCCGTTGCTTAATTTCTAATCTTGCTTGAACTTCTGATCTCATGCACAAGACCGCATTGCCGAACGTCAGCCCAGGAACCATGACCCCTTTCCATATTCCTCTCACAACATCATACCTATTGTAATTCCACAGGGCCCTATTTTTCATGACTGCTGCATTCCTGTTACCTTTAGTCGTCACGTATATTTCGTGTTCCCTCAGATACTCGGTCCCATTGCTTATCCATACGCCCAGATATTTGTATTTATGTGTAATCTCTACCGTGACCTCCTGTATTCTAAGCTCACTACCTTCGTTGTCATTGAAAATCATGACTGCTGATTTTTCCTTACTGAATCTAAAATCTAACCTATCTCCCTCATTACCGCAGATGTCCATCAATCTCTGCAAATCTTCCTTGTTGTTGGCCATTAGCACTATATCATCTGCGTACAATAATGCTGGTAGTGCCTGATCAATAAGTTTTCCTTGTTTGACTAAAGAGAGGTTGAAGCCCAGCCCACTTCCCTCTAGTTTTGCTTCTAATCCTTGTAGGTACATCATGAATAATAAGGGTGACAGGGGGCACCCCTGCCTAAGCCCCCGTTTTACATCTGCAGGCTTGGATACCTGTTTTTCCCACTTTATAACTACCTTGTTACCTTTATAGATACCCTTTAAAAGATTAGTGACTACATGTTCCACGCCTAGTGTGTCCAGGATTCCCCACAATTCCTCTTGAACCACGCTATCATACGCTCCCTTGATATCCAAAAATGCTAGCCACAGAGGCCTGTGTTCCTTTTCTGCTATTTCGATGCACTGCGTCAGTGAGAACAGATTGTCTTCCAACCTCCTGTGTTTCCGAAACCCATTCTGCAGTTCCCCCAGCACCCCCTCATCATCTATCCACGCCTGCAGTCTTTCCTTTATAATCTGCATCGCCAGCCTGTAGACCACTGATGTCACTGTTATAGGACGGTAGTTGTTTATGTCAGCTTTGTCCCCCTTTCCTTTATAGATCATGCTCATCCTGCTAAGTTTCCATCCATCGGGAACTTCACCATCGATTATTATTGTGCTCACTGCCTCTCCCAAAGCCTGCTTAGACTTCGGACCTAATGTCTTTATCAGCCTAATTGGAATGCCATCTGGGCCTGTTGATGTACTACTAGGGACCCTTTTCTCAGCCCTTTCCCACTCTTGTTGTGAAAATGGAGCCATTGCACCACTTGATTCGTCCTTGTCTATTGTGGTGCATAAAGTACTTTGTTGAAATTTTTCTGTCACCCTTGTTCTTATATATTCAATAGCTTCGTCCCCTTCTAGCCTAGCACCTTGGGCTGTAGTTATAAAACTCTGCACTAGGCTCGTCTCATTTCTTAGGGAGTTTAGATGGTTCCAAAATTTCGCAGCTGCCTTTCTATCTTTTTTATGTACTTCTGCCAGCCACTGAGCTCCCTTCCTTCTAATCTTTTCATTGATCAGAAGGGATGCATCCCTTCTACAGCTTATAAAGGTTGCCCATTTTCTTTCAACTTCATCTGTCGGTTCACCCCGCTGCTTAGCATGTCTGTGTTCCCTAGAGGCTTCCTGACGTTTTGCTATGGCTCTCTTAACTTCCTCATCCCACCAACTTTTGGGTTTGTGTCTTCTTTTCCGGGGTGACTTCTCACGCGTCTTAGCAAGCTCCAACTCAAAGAGTCTAATTAGATTCGTGTATGTCCACACTGTCTTATTATCCTCCGTGATTACTTTCTCAATTTGTTTAGTGGCTATTTCAATTTGCCTTTCTGAATAAAAATTTTCCTGTAGTTGCTCATCTTGTCTCTTTCCCACTTTCACTACTCTTCCAAAACTTAGCTTGATACGTTTGTGATCGCTACCAAGACTTCTGGAGCCACCTTCATCTATGTGCATTCCCCTGAGCTTATCATACATCCTATGTGACATGAGTGCATAATCTATCGTCGACTGAAGCCTTCCTACCTCCCATGTTATTTGCCCTTCGCACTTCTCGGTACTGTTGCAAATGATCAAATCAAGCCTTTCACACATATCCATGATCATTTTGCCTGTCGGGTCGGTATACCCATCTATATCTTCTATGTGCGCATTCATGTCTCCTAGTATAATTATCTCGCACTCTCTTCCTAACTCCTGAATGTCCTTTGATATACACTCTACCATTGCCTGGTTTTCCTCTCTGGCCTTTGCTCCCGTCCACAAGTACACGAAACCAAGGAGTGTCATTTGACCTGCCACTTTCCCTTTTAGCCATAAATGTTCCTTGCACTCCTGCTTGACCCTTTGCCAGTCTGTACTTTTATGAATGAATGCCCCAATACCACCCCCCTTTCTGCTGCCTTCTGTTCTATTACAATATTCCCACGCGTAGTCCGGATTATTCGGAGGTTGTTCCATGTCCCTGAGATGTGTTTCTACAAAACCGTATACCATCGGCCTCTCTTCCCTTAGCTGTTCTTCTATCTCTTCCCACTTCAGCCTGTTCCTACCTCCCTGCATGTTAATATACAGTATGTCTGAATTGGCTCGGCGCTCGTGGCTACGTCTATTTATGCCCCGGACTCTACCTTTCTTAGATATTGGTGCCACTTTGGAATCGTATCTGTCCATACCACCTGTCGAAGAGTCTCCCTGGTTGTTTTCCTCGTTACTAGCTATCCTGCACCCCGAAGGGCTCGCTTGCCCCCCAAAAAAGCTACTGCGCGTCCTGCAAGTCGCCAACCCACCTCATGACCTAGCCGCCCATCGAAGTGAATTCTGTCTCGTTGAAAACCCCCCCACCTATGCACCTCTCTGTTTATTTCCACCACCTCAAAACCTTTCTCTCGACTCATCCGCCATATCTCTTGGTTTGCGTTGACCACCGCTCTTTGCAGGTTGCTATCACGCACCGGTACCTCCGGTATCGTGCATATCACTATCTGTACCTTAGGAGAAGTGGCGCGCATGTCATCGACGCCTTTCGCCAGTGTGGCTGCTAGTCCTGTTGCATCTACATTGAGGACATCGTTTAAACCGCCTGAAATTATCACGAGGTTTCGTCTATCAGCTGTCGTTTTGAGCTTTGCGCTCGCTTGCCTCATGACTGCTTCCAGCTTGCGTCCTGGGAACGCCCCTACTGCAACCCTCTTGTCACCTCTCACCCTCTCTTTGATGGCTTCTGTGCATCGATTTAAATTGGAGTCCCCGGCGATTATCACATGCTGTGACTTTTCAGCTGGATCGTTCTGCACCTGGGGGCTACTTGCACCTGTGACGCCGGCTGCTTTGTTCCCTCCCTGCCCCACCACTACCTCGCTGAAGCTGGGCCTTGCGACAGTTGAACCGGCTAAACCTGTTTTTTCCAAACTTGCTCGCTTTTCCTTCTCCACCGTTCTGTTTGCCGGTTCCTTACTGTTCTCTCGGTAGGTCGCTTCTTTGTTCAGCTTCGCTAGCGCTTCCTCGGCGGACTTCAGTCGTTCTCCCATTGCCCTCGTTTTCTCTTGCTCTGTCGCCAACGCAGTCTCGAGCTCGGCGATTCTCACCAGCAGTTCACTCTGGGCAACCATCATTTTCTCCATTTTTTCCTCGACCTCACATTGCCTACACTTCGCGTCAGCCTCTTCTCCATCCGCTTCTACGCTTGGGTCCACTTTCAAACCCACTCCACATCCTGAACACTTCACAGTCTTTTTAACCATGCCTTTCTGACACCAATTGTCCCTATACTCGATAATTACTAAACTCGAGCCCTGCACTTCAAAAAAAAAAGTCTATGCTCTACTACAAAAATTTGCGTGTTCAATGTACGCGCACCTCCCCCACGGGGCGGCAAAATAAAAAAAACAACAAAAAAAATTTCAAACACACACAGCCGCACTAATAAATACCTGGTGTCTGGCCCCCGAAAAAGCCGTACCATAAAATAAGTGCTACGAAGATTTCAACCGCTGCTTTATAATTATAAAGACAAGCTCAAAACATGCAAAAACACTTATCTGCGCAGTCGATCCGGAGCGCTCCAAAAACACGTCCATCCACCTTGACAGCCCGACGCCCGACATACAGGAGACGGTACCGCCATCTAGTGAACACTGCAAGAACTAAACTAGAGGTGGCTACATACAGGGGACGGTACCGCCATCTAGTGAACACTGCAAGAACTAAACTAGAGGTGGCTACATACAGGCTACAGGGGACGCACAGCCCACGCCCTAAGGAGCTTCGCCCCTAAAACATATTGGCTATATGACGGCCATCGTTCCAAACAGTGAAGCGAAATGCGTCTCTATCAATGTAGTTGCAGCCGTTTTGGACAGAAACATATATGTCATATACATAGTGCATTGGCAGGGGGGGGGGTGCATTGATGTGTAAGTGTGGGGTTCATTGATGTCATACGTTCATTTGAGGGTGCCCCACACTGGCATAGCTCCGTCGAGCGCTTTGATCAGCCTAGCGGTGTCTTCAAAAGTCAAGTAGGTTGTGACGCGTTCATTTTTACAAAGCCGCGAGTATTTGAACGTAATGCGTGCTTGCATCAAATGAAAGAGTTCTCTTTCCAGTGGGTTGGAGTCTCTTGCTGGTCCGCCCCGCCGCGGTGGTCTAGTGGCTAAAGTGCTCGACTGCTGACCCGCAGGTCGTGGGTTAAAATCCCGGCTGCGGCAGCTGCATTTCTGATGGAGGCGAAAATGCTGTAGGCCCGTGTGCTCACATTTTGTTGTACGTTAAAGAACCCCATGTCGTCGAAATTTCCAGAGACCTCCACTACAGCGTCTCTCATAATCAAATGGTGGTTTTGGGACGTGAAACCTTAGAAATCAATCAATTTCTTGCTAGTACTATGCAGTTTCACGAGATTTATTCGTCGCGCTGGCTTCCTCGTTGCGATGCTCACGCTTCAGAACTCTTACTTGGTGCCTTTAGTAGCGAACAATACACGTGGTGCAAGTGCTACAGCTGTGCCTTTACGCTGCGCTCCAGTGCTGAGGAAACTTCAACGGAAATCAGATAAATACAGAATAAATACAAAAAGTGTCCTTTCTCTCTAAAACCACATGATCTGGCATTACGCCAGTATGAAACATTCATGTAAAACACGTATTGCATTTGGTTGCTTCATAGTGGGATGTCGATATGAGCGTTTCCGTCTGCAACTGTACCGCATACTCCTACGTGTTGAACTGAAATAGATTTGTCAAATCCAAGCTATTGTAAATGGAGGACCCGGGTGTCTTTATTAGAGGCGCATCTACCAAATATATCAAGGCAAATCTGCTAAAACTTTTCTTCTCTCATATTCGAATTACCGTTTGGTATATCTTCTAATGCGGGAGAAATATCGGGAACTGAGTAGTATACTTGAGACGCACCACAGCAAACCAGGAAGTTAAAGAAAACTGTTTTTGCTGTAATACTTAAACTCTCTATATATATAGGGCCTGTTACATTGTTCTCATGCACTTACAACCTCTAGCTGCACCCGTGAACTTATCGAGAATCTACAACTCTACAGCTACGTACGCCTTCTCATTCACTAGAAGATAGCCTGAGGAGCATTGTTTCTTCATTGTGATCACGTGTGTCACATGGTGCTTGTTTCTCTGAGAGCATAATCAGCTTCACCATCATTGTACTCGGAGTATAGGGACGGCGATGAATAACTCAGTATGCATGGCCACGCGTGTGACGTATGACCCAATGCACGGGACATGAACGAAAAGACAGTAATAGTGGCCTTATACTGTAGTTAACGTCAATCACAGGCAGCATCATTCAATACATTGGGATAGACAAATGTGCGTAGCTATAGCGAGTAAGATAGCATTACATCGCGTCACTGAATGCATGATCGGAGTCGCGCAACATTATTATGACTTGCGCTCTGAAGTGACAATATCTTGCCAAAAGTGGAAACATACTTATCATATCGCACTGCTTGCTTGTCATATTTTTTGCATTCACCAGGTTTTGGCTCCCACAGCCAATTTCGCGCTCTTCCGGGTGCTGCCCCAAAGTTTCATAGTGACGAAACATCTGCGCGACATATCTCCGTGTTTGGCAGTTACACACTCTGTTATCAGAAATACGAGAAGTTACGATTACGCACCATTGTTTGTCTCTCACGGGTATATCGTCTGTATCAGAAGGCTACCATTGTGCACATTGTATCAGCAGATGAACGAAGATGTTGTTGCATGGTGCCGAAAGAACGAAATTGAGAAACGCAGGCCGAGTGATAAATTTATTTTAAAAGCGGTGATATAGTGAGACAAAATGCGGAGCGCTAAGCAGAGTATGTGATTCAGCAGGGAATGTGTGTCACTCAGACGCGAAATTTCCGTGCAAAATCCAAATCATTTCAAATGTCCCACAAACTGATACCTAACAACGTCGTAAGTAAACTTAACCTCAAACAGTTAAAGCTCTTGGTGTCTAGTTTCACGAAAACATGACAGAGAATTCCCATACTGAGCAGATTAGTCACAAAATTTGTAAATGTTTGGTTGTGTTGCGTTGATGTCAGAATATAATACATTTGATTGATTGATTGATTGATTGATTGATTGATTGATATGTGAGGTTTAACGTCCCAAAATCCCCATATGAATATGAGAGACGCTGTAGTGAAAGGCTCCGGAAATTTCGAACCACCAGGGGTTCTTTAACGTACACCCCAATCTGAGCACACGGGCAAACAGCATTTCAGCCTCCATCGGAAATGCAGACGCTGCAGCCAGGATTTGATCCCGCGACCTGCAGGTCAGCAGCCGAGTACCTTAGCCACTAGACCACCGCGGCGGGGCTGTAGTTTCTTTGAAACAAATAAAACTGTTAGTATACAATGCTCTTTTTTTTACCCCATTTACAATATTGTCATTGGTCTGGTCAACAGGCTTTGAGGAATTATCAAATAACCCGGTCTTGCTACAAAAAAAAAAACGCCGTGTGATGTATTGAAGGTGTATTCTATAACGCACATACTGGTTCAGTATTCCCAAATATACAATTTTGAGTACTGATACTTACTACACATAACAGCTTCTCTCAAGCTTTAAAAACTACGCAGAGGAAGTACCCTTTTACTCACTTTGGCTGCCCTTTAACCTAATCCTGGCAGTCGAGTTACTCGGTATACAGAGATGTAGCCATTACCTCGCACTAACTATGGACTTCAAACGCTACGTTGCTGTCTTCCAAGTGCAACGAACAAATAGAAATTAAACCATTAATAATCTACGTATATTGTCAAAGACTCATATGGTAAAGTCTATGTCCTGATTGTGTTATTCATGAAAATGGGATGATTTCCGTAATAATTATTTAGTTTCATTCGTTCTTATATTGAATTGTTATAAATATGTTTTATGCATTTCAGAGTTGGTGTATTATTTGCTGTCATGGGTCTCATGCGTGTTCTTTTTGTATTGTCGCTTTCCGCTGCCTGCAATGTTTTTCCAATTATGTAGGTTGGTTTACTTTCTTAGAGAAGGAGCCAGTCAAGCTGTTACACGCAGATTTTTTATCTTAGCACCAATTCAATTATGCACTGTTTTCATGTAACTGTTACATGTGTAGTGGAGCATACGCACTAGTGCGTATGTGCCTTCCAAAGAGAAGGAAAAACCCCGTGCTCTGATTGCACGAGAACCTGGGCCACCTTTGCCTGACTTGTCGTACGGCCATTTTTTCGTTGCGACATCGTTGCGACTTCTCCGGTTTAATAAACGTCATCACATTTGGTGGAGGCTGCTGAGATCCCCAAGCAGACCTGGAGCTCCGCTCTCGCAAGTTGCCCGAGAGACCACCGAGAAACATGACTGACGCAGTCGCCAACCAGCCCATCCCAGCCCAGCCAGCACCACCGGCTGTCCCGTCTACCTGCCCCGGCGCTACTCACCAACGGGACCCACCAATCTTCAGCGACAGTGGTGAGCAAGACGTCGAAGACTGGCTCTCCTTGTACGAACGCGTAAGCGCCAGCAACAAGTGGGACAACGACTCTAAGCTAGCCTACGTTATCTTTTACTTGGCAGACGTAGCTAAGCCTTGGTTTAACAACCGCGAAACCGCCATCGCCAACTGGTCCTCCTTTAAGACACTCGTGACTGAAGCGTTCGGCCGACCAGAGGTCCGCAAGTTCCGCACTGACCAGCGCCTGCGCCTTCGAGCCCAGCAGCCTGGCGAGACGTTTACTAGTTACATAGAGGACGTGCTCGACCTCTACAGGCGTGTGAATCCATCTATGCCCGAAGAAGAGAAAATTCGGCAGATTCTCAAGGGCATCGAGGATGGCGCATTCCAGATGTTGCTAGCGAAAAGCCCGAACACGGTGGCAATCCTCGTAAGCCTCTGCGAGAGCTTTGATAAATTGCGGTGTCAGCGTTCCATCGCCCGACAGAGTGTCCCACCGCCGGATTCGATCTCGGCCGTCGCACTCACAAATGCCAACGTTCGCCAAGAAAGTCTGTGCAACCAGATCAAAGACTTCATCAGGAAGTAAGTCGCCCGACAGCTCTCCCTGCTGCCGCATAGCGACGCGCCCACCGCAAGCCTGCCTTCGACACTGCAGCAGGCCATACGCACTGAAATTTGTGATGTCCTCTCTACAGTGCAGGCCCTTTACCCATGCACTTCAGTAGCACCTAATCTCTCAGCTGTCGGCTACGCACCACCTGCACCACCTTTACCTCTCAGCTACGCAGCTGTGGTCGCGCGGCCCCCACCGCATCCAGTCGCCTTATCTGCTCCACCTCCTCCGGCCTCACCTCCAGTTTACCGGCCCTCACCTCGCTTTTTCCGTCGATCTAATGAGTGGCGCACCCAAGACAATCGTCCTATCTGCTTCGCCTGTGGTATCGCTGGCCACATTGCACGCTTCTGCCGCCATCGCCCCACACCTGCAAACGCATACTTCAGAACTTCTACCTACGCGCTGCAGCAGGCCACCGCATCTGCATATGAACAGAGGCACTCAGACTCGGATCACCGCCCATCGACTGCTCGTTTCCCATCCCCTCGTCACCGATCGCCATCGCCTATGCGTCGTCGAACACCTCCTGAGGAGGGAAACTAATCAGTGCAGTTCCGGAGGCAAGAACTGCAACTTGTGCGCAATTCCCAAGGCCTTCGTTTTCGCCGCAAAATGTTGTTGATGTCGATGTTGAGGGAGTCGCCACATTAGCGTTAATTGATACCGGGGCCGCCGTTTCTGTGAAGGACGCCAAATTTGGTCGGAAACAGAATAAAGTGACCACATCTCTCTGTGGTATGGTGCTGTCCACGGCTAGCGCGCAACGCATTCATCCTTCGGCTCTGTGTATGGCGCGCGTCGTCATCCAATACGTTTTGTAGGTCGTACAGTTTTTCGTTCTGCCATCTTGCTCTCATGACCTTATCCTCGGTTGGGATTTCTTATCACGTCATGAAGCTATCATTGATTGTTCCCGTGCCGAAGTGTCCCTTGTGCCAACATATCAATTTCCACCACCCGACCGGTCTCCTCAGCTCTGCAAACTCATCACTGACGACGACATCACCTTGCCCCCGGAAGCTTCGGTCCCTATAGCCTTTCATGTGTGGCGCAACCTGACGCCACGGTGGTGTTTACGCCATCTCCGATTTTTTACTGAACGCAAGGGCATCGTTCTCCCATTTGCCGTTCTTACAATTGCGTCTGGTTGGTAACCGTAATGCTGGTTACCAACCACTGCAACTACCCCATTGGCTTACTTCGTAGTGAAACGTTGGGATATGTGCAACCTGTCGACCATATCGATGATATTATTATTCCCGACGAAACACCATGTCACATTGCCGCAATAACTTATGCGTCTGAGCCATTAAGTTTGTCAGCCTTCGACAATGCTATTGACGCAGACCTTCCCCTCTCGCATCGCCGCCAACTTGTTGCTCTCCTTAACAAGTTTCGCTCTTGTTTCGACTTTCAAGAACCTGCTTTGGGCCGCACCACGACTATCACTCATAGTATTGACACCGGCTCACATTCGCCTCTGCGACAGCGTCCTTACCGCGTTTCCGCCGAAGAGCGCCGCGTCATGACGGAGCAAGTAGACGACATGCTTAAACGTTGAGTGATACAGCCTTCTCAAAGCGCTTGGTCATCACCTGTGGTTCTGATAGAAAAAAAAGATGGCACCGTTAGATTTTGCGTGGACTATCGCCGCTTAAACAAGATTACGAAGAAAGATGTCTACCCGCTACCACGAATAGACGATGCTCTTGACTGTTTACAAGGAGCCGAGTACTTTACATCCTTGGATCTGCGTTCTTGGTATTGGCAGGTGCCAATGGCTGAATGTGATCGCCCTAAAACAGCCTTTGTGACGCCAGATGGCCTATATGAGTTCAAAGTGATGCCATTTGGGCTCTGCAACGCACCTGCCACATTTGAGCGCACGATCGATACCATCTTGCGTGCCCATAAGTGGAAAACTTGCTTGTGTTACCTGGACGACATCGTAGTCTTTTCGTCTGATTTCCCGACACATCTTGTTCGCCTCTACGAGATTCTGACGTGTCTAACTTCTGAAGGCCTAGAGCCTAACTCCAAGAAGTGCCACTTCGCAGCACGAAAACTAGTCATCTTGGGACATGTCATCACAAGAGACGGTGTTTTTCCGGATCCCGATAAGCTTCGAGCTGTCGCTGACTTACCGTTGCCCACATAACTGAAAGCCCTAAGAAGTTTCGTCGGTCTCTGCTCCTACTTTCGTCGCTTCGTACGCAACTTCGCGTCCATCATCGCACCTCTCACGAGTGTGCTTTCCAACAGCAAAGGTATATCTGCATGGTCACATGCATGTGACGACGCATTTCGCCAGCTGCGCCACCTGCTGACCTCACCACCTATTCTTCGTCACTACGACCCCGCTGCTGCCACAGAAATTCACACCGATGCAAGTGGCATCAGTCTTGGTGCAGTTTTGGCACAACGGAAAGGCACCCAAGCCGAATACGTGGTCGCCTATGCAAGTCGCGCTCTCAATAAGGCTGAATTGAATCACTCCGTGACAGAGAAGGAGTGTTTGGCCATAATCTGGGCCTTGACGAAGTTTTGCCCGTACCTTTACGGTCGCCCTTTCGACGTGGTCACAGACCACCGCGCTCTATGTTGGCTGTCCACATTGAAAGACCCGTCCGGACGCCTGGGTCGTTGGGCACTTCAATTGCAAGAATACGACATCTGTGTAGTATATCGTTCCGGTCGCAAGCATGCGGATGCCGATGCACTTTCGCGATCACCATTAACCCCAGATGTGGCTTCTCTGTCACCACTTTTTACCACCTTGTCACCAATAGACACCACTGACATGCTTTCGGAGCAGCGTAAAGATCCATACCTTGCATTGTTACTCGACTACCTTACCGATCCGTCGGCTGTCCCTTCCACGAGAGCACTACGCCGACAAGCAGCCCACTTTCCCGTGCGAGACAGCATTCTGTACCGCCGCAACTACATGCCTGGTGGTCGGAAGTAGCTCCTTGCTGTCCCAACTCATATGCGCTCTGACATCTGCACGAATTTCCATGCAGACCCCCAAAGTGCTCACGAAGGTGTCCTGAAAACTTACTAAAGGCTGCGCCAACGATATTACTGCCGAGGAATGTATCGCTTTGTGCAGAAATACGTTCAGTCTTGCACCAGTTGCCAACAGAAAAAGACACCTCCGCGGCACCTTACTGGCATGTTACAGACGCTCCCATGCCCGGCTCGCCCATTCGACCACGTGGGTATCGATCTCTATGGCCCCCTCCCATATAGTCGCTCTGGAAACTGGTGGATTATTGTCGGCGTCGATCATCTGACACGCTACGCTGAGACTGCAGCTCTACCGGCAGCGACCGCCCACGAAGTTGCACTCTTCATTCTGCGCAGCTTCATGCTCGGCCATGGGGCTCCACGGGAATTACTCAGTGATAGGGGTCGAGTGTTCCTGTCGGAGGTCATCCAAGCTATTCTCGCTGAATGCAACATCACCCACCGGAAATCTACCGCATACCATCCACAGACGAATGGGCTCACTGAACGGTTCAACCGCGCACTTGGCGACATGCTGAGGATGTACACCTCCTCCGACCACACTAACTGGGACGCTGTCTTACCTTTTGTCACCTTCGCTTACAACACCGCGACGCAAGCGACTACCGGTTTTTCCCCGTTCTTTCTGTTGTACGGCCGCGAACCATCCCACCCACTCGACACCTTACTCCCGTACCACCCTGATTCATCGGAGTGCTCCCCGCTTTCGGAAGTCGCCAGATACGCTGAAGACTGCCGTCAGTGGCTCGGTCTATGACAAGTGAGGCTCAAGGTCTACAAAAAACACGACATGATGACGCTCATCCCATAGCGCCTACGTTTCGTACTGGCTCCCTCGTGTGGCTTTGGGTGCCCCCGCACGTTCCTGGCCTGTCTTCTAAACTTCTGGCCCGGTACCATGGTCTATACCGTGTCATTGACGCAACCTCGCTGGTGAATTACAATATCGAGCCCCTAACACAATCGCCAGATTTGCGCCGTCGAGGACGCGAGACCGTACACGTCGACCGTCTCAAACCCTACTACGACCCCCTCATCGTGCCTACTCCCTGAGTCGCCAGGATGGCTACTCTTCACCCCGGGGGGTATTGTAGCGGAGCATACGCACTAGCGCATATGCGCCTTCTAAAGAGAAGGAAAAACCCCGTGCTCTGATTGCACGAGAACCTGGGCAGCCTTTGCCAGACTTGCTGTACGGCCATTTTTCGTTGCGACATCGTTGCGACTTCTCCGGTTCAATAAACGTCCTCACACATGGTAGAATAAACACAAACTCAAATTTATGAAGGAGTTCTTAGGGAAGCTAGAGACTGTTAAAAGTCGTAGACGAATATACGGACGTTGTGCTCGCTCTCGTTATTTTACATACCCGTGTCAAGTACAGGTACAATGTTACATTTTGCATAAACACGTCAGTAGTGGCTCGAAAATTACAGCATTTCAATAGCAATAGCTTTTCTGATGGAGCATCCTTTCGCGCTGTGTGTGACAACATTTCGAGACGAAAATGCATCATCCAACTTGAAACTACACCGTAGGTGGACAGCGCCAGTGGCCTCTCACATCTATCAGTGCCGGGGACGATTGAGGCAAAACATCATAATCATGATATGACACTACCACATGACGCCATAATGCTGTTATAGATCGCCAATTTGGTGGCCACACATGACGCACCGCATCGTAGCTCGTTCGTGTTTCTCACATATCTAAGGTAACAAAATTGCATATTATGGCACTGCGTGGCGAGGGCTCAGGACTCTCGATATATGAGACTTTTTTTATTTCACACGACGTTGTCTTTCTTTTCGCTTTCTAGTTAGGCGCCTCAAGCATGGCAGGGTTACATGAGACGTACAACTAGTTACATCGTTACTACTACTTTCGAGTGTCTTCCAGATCCATCGAGTGGCGCGCACATATGTCGTATTGTGACATTGAGGTCACGCTAGGATGTTTTCCATAGAACGATTCTAAGTTAAACCAGCCGCGTGTCGCTACAACTCCGACAATTTCCCGCCAAAGTCATGTCTGGCGATTGTGTGTATCTGACGTGCTCCTGAAACGCACCTGATAGTAAATGTTCATCGAAAATCATAAAACAATGTTAAAAAATTAGGCGTACCATGAGAATCGATGTCATGCGAAACGTGTAAAGAGAATGTGATCGTGGTGGTATTTTTTTCCGAAGTGAAACGTTTCGAACGCCGCTAAAACTATGTACAAAGATTGTACGCACAGGCGTGAATGTTGAGCAGTGACATTTGTTTTGTATATCGAGTTGTTTATAGTTGCGAAATGATACCAAGTGCCTCATGGGCATTATCAACACCAGAAGAGGTAAGCGGAAATGTAGCACTTGTGCTTACGAGAATGGTACGCATGAATAGTGCTACGTGGACATACTTGAATGGATGGCGCTGGGCTACAATTGACGCTAACCCGACGTTATGCATGTATCGATGGAGTACATAGGTGGTGTTTTTAAATCAGATGGGCAGCAATAAAACCACAATGGAAGTGTCCGCATATTCAACCAGGTCCTTTTCCAAACAAGTGCAGAGAGCTTGCACGGCTCTGTGGTAGATACATCATCGTCACGCGGAATCCTTGAGCTGAATTCCTCATGACACCATAACATATATTTTTCCGTTCATTGAATCAACGCTGCGAATGTCACTTTCTCTTAACGCTCTCAAATTTGCATTACAGATGTCGGTTTTCACCGCTCCATGGTAGAAATAAAGTGTCAAATACCTGTTGTGCATACCACACATTACCTTTAGAAACACATTGAGCACCATTGTAAAATATTACACACTCTGGGAAAGCTCATAGTTCGTAGTTTCACAATGTCGTTTTATAAGAATGTTCCGGTGAGTCTCTGCTGCTCATAAGTGAGAGCCGTTTTCGGCAATCGATGTTTAGATAATGGCGTCGAGAAGTAGTTGCGTCCTGAACGAAAATTTGCAATCGACGCACGAGAGTCCATGATGTGAAGAGCGGCAACAGGTGGCTGCAATATCCACAACTGTTATCGCTCGCAGCATTGTACTTTTCATTGTTCTACTCTCCGTCACGTTGGTGAGAAGTAGCGCAATGTTGACAAGTGATAAATGAGACGCCTTGCGCCAGGACTTTTTTCCAGAACACCGTGTGTATGCCGTGTTTGAAACTGCCTAAATAAAATCTACACTGCATGCCCTACATGCATACCTCAAACATTGGCGTCATCAACGCTTCGATAGACAGATGAGTGGGAAGTCTACGACCGCGAATCGCTGGGTGCCCGTGTGACGCACTCCTTCAGGTTTTACATTACTGTGCAGCCATACGTTTTTCTTCATAACCTGTTCAAACAGGGTACGTCCAGAAGGATAATTTTAATCAGTGTGGTATTATGTGGTAAGAAATAAAACCGCGAGAAAGGAGCGTGATTGCCAGAGTTATCATTACTGTCGTTGATGAAACGCAGTGTCTGGTAGGGAAACTGATAAGCCCGAGAAGTGCAAGAGGTTCAGAAGAGGAAAAGGCACCTTTTCTGCAAATCCAGTTGGGAGCACGGCTCATTTTCATGGGGAGTTTACTATGTTGAACTTTTTTGATTTTTGCTCCCCTGAACATTCAATACTATAAAAGTCGGTGTGGCACGTTAATTCGGTGTGCGCTGTGCTAGAGCCATTGTCCTTGGGCAGATTCAAATTAGGGCAGTAGAATGACGCTCTATAAGTCATGTCTGTACCTTCTGAAAAAAAAATATGGCACACGGTGAGATATTTTTTTTGTTTCACTGAGCGGTTGGCGGTAGAGAATGCCTAGGATGCGTTCAGCGCGTTAAGTTGCTGTTTCTGCGTAAGCAACATCGACGTTCATTGTAACCTACGAACCCACGTGCTATTCTTTATAGTTCACTCAACCAACTGCCACAGCGTTACTAACCACCTCTAGCGCCATATACTTCACGAAATGGAAGCCAGTTGAGATAACGTTCAACCGCAAGTGATGTACAAATGTTTGACCTTCTCTGGATTTTGGACACCTTAATGTGGCGCCATCTCTCTGCGGCAGCAACGTCACCCTGTGATTACTGAATGAGGAATTGGTGAGAAAAACATATCCCGGTTATATGCAGCAGGAACCCACTGGAACATATTGAAAAAACAGCAGTATCGCGTGGCGGTAGTTTTAGTGCGAAAACAGAACGACGACAAAGGGACAAGAAGGAGACGAGCGCAGTATTGCATTACAGAGTGCTACTTCCCAAGATTACTGAACACCACCAAATAGAAACAGATTGGGCACCATTGTAAAATATAAACACTCTGGGAAGCCACAGGGTTTGTAGTTGCACACTGCAAATTCATGAGAACGTTACAGTAAGTATCTGTTGCGCATAGATGAGAGCAACTTTTGGCAACTAATGTTTTTCGTCAGGCAAAGTTTATTTTATTTGGCGCTTCTTGAAGATGTTCCTAAATATTGGTCATTTTCATGTCGGAATTTTCGGCCATAGTTGGAAATATGCAGAAAATAAAGGACGCCAACATTAGTGCCCTCCACACAGAAACCAACATCGTTTGGATGAGAGCACTTCTCATAAAATGAAAAAATTCAGGGGCAAATACTGCTTCGGTCTTAATTCTAAAACTTCTTAGCGCTCTTATTACCTATCTATTTTGAGATTTCTCACTCACGAACTCTCAATTGCACACAAACAGACGCGGGTATGAATTTCTATACAAACAAAGCTGCAATGGCTTCAATAGATAGTTGCGCCGTGAACGTAAATGTGAAATAGATGCACGAGAATTCCTGGTGTGAAGAGCGGCAACAAGCGCCTGCAATGTACACAAGGTTATCGCATGCGGTATTGTTCTTTTTAAAGACGATAGTCTTTCTTGGGGACCTTCGACGCAAAAATTTTGGTCTGTCTGTCTGTCTCTTTATCTGTCTGTTTGTCTGTCTGTCTGTCTGTATGTCTGTCTGTCTGTCTGTCTGTCTGTCTGTCCGTCTGTCTGTCTGTACACTTGTCTGTTTGTCCACTCTGAACAACATCGGGTATTCGAAACGGCCGACCCCATCATCCGCAGCGCCCATTTATGTTGCTCAAGATTCAGCGTTGATACTTGTGCAATCGTCGGTTAAAAAGCAATTATTGCGCACGTCTGAAGCACCATAACAACACGTATATATTCTGCATGTGTGCCTTTTACTAGAAAAGGCATACATAAGTAATTTTAAGGACCGTAGCGCTTATCACGCTACGCTGACCATGCAACGCTTGCACGAAAAGGCGAGTGTTACCAACGCTTTGCTAAAACAAGACGGTGGTGGCACCTACCCGTCGCCTTGCGTTCGACATCTTATCATCTCTGAGACGGGCGCGCACACCCATCTCAGAGCCACGTGCTTTGTTTTTGAAAAAAAAACTGCCAGATGGCGCTCATGTCTCAGGTGTGACGTGACTTGATGCGCTCGTTCACCTCCGCTGCACGCTCGAGGCACTCTAACGCAGCGCCTCCAGAATACCATTCAACGATTTTCTTGAGCGGAACATCAAATAAATGTTTTGTTCACTCTCTCCACACGGAAGACTATCGTATTTCGACGACATTTGCAGATTGAATGCAGATACGGGGCCAATTTTATTGTTCATCTCTACGTCATGTTGCTGCGAAGTAGGGCTATGCCGACAAGCGATAAAGAAGACACCTTGCTCCATGGCTTTTGCCAGAGCGAGAAATATTCTGAGATTTTCCCAAAGCGTCACAAGTTGAAGGTGCAGACAGAAAAGAAATGACGAAACAACACCCCAGCATGCAAGTACAATCGTCTGCTTACGTGCGCTAGCCCACTTTGTCGAGCAAGACAACATGTTTCGTAGCCCAGTGCATATATCTTTAATATGCAGTCACCTAACTAAATTCGGTAGTTGCGATCACACATGCTCACAGTGGGCTGTGGATGTCTAAGAGTCTTCTGCTATGCGTGCTTCCGATGTGTTTGAACAACAATGAACGTGGCCGCATAATTTTAGGTGCGAATCACCCCGAGTGTGTTGGCTTGTCGGCACCTATTGTCGTCGCGGTGTGCTATTTAGTCACGGCCCATCGTAAACATGCCCGCACCACTAAAATCGAGTAAATGCCACTGCTCATCTCCATTCCACTAAAAATGAAGAGAGCAACAGTGATCCCGACACATAGCCGACGACGTTTGTGACGCTGAAACACCCTTTTCTATATGCCGTAGCAAATCAAAACAAGGCATGTTGAGAACAAAAAAAATAAATAAAAACAACCCAGAGGTCGAAATTCAGTTGCGGTGGGGAAATTGTGCACGAGTGTACGACGAACACGGAGCCGACGCGTTTGATTATCAAAATTGTGACGATCCCTTCTTTCGCTATCTCCTTCGCTACCCTCCATGGTATCCTCTCCCAAAGTCGGTTCACCTTCTCGCCAAGCGCCCCCCCCCTACCCTTCCCAATATCGCGTGGCAAGCGTGAATGCTGTCTACTTCCGGTGCCCGTGACTACGTCCCTCTGTCGACTGCGTGTTTGTCGGTGATCCGAGACTGCCGTGCTTGCCCGTGCTTGTACGAATTATCCGGTATGTACTCTGCTTGACAAGCTCGCCTTCAAAGCGTCGCCAACACGATGAACAACGAAAAGCAGCGCAGACAGCTGCTTTCAGACTAGCCGGAAGTCCGGGTCACTTGCTCGACCAATCACAACATATTTGTGGCTAGCGGGAATCAGATCATATTCGTAAGGCGCGTCACGCCGAGACCCAAAAGGCCCGGAAAGATGTAGGGATCGTTCCTTAGAATTTGTGGTGCGCCAGCGGCTTATAATGCTGCCACGTGTAGAATCGTTAATTGATCGCGAAGACATTCAGCACACGATGCACGTGTTTACCTGAAAAGTTTGAAATATATCGCAGCTGGTTTACGGGCCCTTTAAGGTAAGCTGAATTCCGATGCAGTTGTCCGGGAACGTTATTGCACGGGAAACACGCTTTCCTACATTCCCGTTTTCAGACTTGTGACCACTAATGCTCCATCAAAAAAATTTCTCCCAAAGCCCTAGATGCCTCGCCCCTACCCTGCCTTGAGTTTAGCAGAGCCTAAATGCCCCTGCACACATGTTTCGCCCCACGCCAGTCTTTTTTTTTCTGGTGTTGTCAAAGCCAACTATGCCTGAACGCTTTAGATGTTAGCCCCACGACGTCCGCATTGGCACAACTCTAGCAACATTGCTTTCCGAAGCCACCACTCCTCGAGACTAACCCACTCTCGTCTCCCCTGCATGCTGTCACAGCAGACAGCGGCATAGCCCGACGTGACATACCGGGTCCGTGCCACTGCCCCCCACCCTCTCGCAGCAATTTTTGATTGCCATGTCATATAAAGCTCAAAATAGCACTCTAACACCTATACCAGTCGTTGTACCCCTTAAGATAAAGGAGGTGCTTCACGAAACAAACTTCTCGTTACGCCCCTGGCTGCAGGGTCACCTTATCTTTTTTACCTCGTTGAAAGAGGCTATTCCGAGACAAACATGACTGCAATCAAGCCCGTCAGCAATGGGCTGTTACGCTTGGCCCGGCAATTCATCTGGGCAGGCGCCATTGTGCGTAAGCCGGTCTGCTAGGGAGGCTTTCAACACCATCGGCACCCAGTCTGCAAGACGCTGAATCTTGAGATGCATCATGAAATGAATCTCTGTTGTACTTAATGTGGGATCTTCTGGATCCATGTACAATTCCAATCTTTCTTCTATAATGGAAGTAAATCTTCGTTCTTTGTTAACGCGTCTCCTCACTGGCGAAGATAAGCTATGCGGACGCCGGCGGTAAGCCCGCTACCATGAACAGACCCGCCGTTCCTGCATCATCGAGACCTTCCTACCCTTCACAACTGGCGGCAGCGGTGGGATGTCATCGTCAACCTTCCGACCCTTAACAACTGGTTGGCAGCGGTGAGATGGACCTCGCGACATGGTGCTGTGTTGCGGTGAGTACTTGGTCTTTGCTTTCACTTTCCAGGCTTCATTTTGAACGTGAGTTGAGTAGAAGCTGGGTTGTTTGATTATGGGGTAGGGAGATCACCTAGTTTGAGTATAGAGTAACAGGGATCCCCTAATTATGTGTAAGACGCAGGACCAAAGTAAACCAGCAATCATGGCGTGGAAGGCAATGCTAAGAGAGGAACTTTTGGCTGTGAGTAAGCATCTAGGCATTGAAGTAGAGGAAGGAATGGGCAGGACGCCGATTGTGAGACTGATCTCGCAAAAAATCAGTGAGGAGGAGATCAGCACGGTTTTCGCAAAGGGTATTCTACGGTAACCTAGCTTATTCAGACGTTCATGACCTATCAGCAGCGCTCGATACGAATGGTCAAGTAGATGTTATATTATTGAATTTTGAGAAAGCTTTTGATTGTGTGAGTCACCAGAAGTTACTAATTAAGCTCGAACCAATTCTGAAAATTGAGAAATTACTTGCATAGATAACTGCTTATCTCTCAACGAGGAGCCAATGTGTTGCCATTGATGGTGTCACCTCGAGTTCCACCCCCGTGAAATCGGGTGTGCCTCAAGGGTCAATTTTGGGGCCGTTGTTTTTTTTTCTGTTACTTATTAATGACACTGTGCTAAACTTGCCCGTAAAAATAAAGCTTTTCGCGGACGATTGTATGCTATATCAGAAAATTTATAGTTACAGTGATCAAGAATCTTTAAATACTGCACTAGCAACGCTACAAACGTGGTGTGTAAATTGGCAGATGACAATTAATTATAAAGAAACAGTAGCGATGCGAGTTACGCGCAAGAAACAGCCGCTTCTGTTTACCTATCACGTCAATGGTCATGCGTTATCCGAAGTCACTAAACACAAATATTTAGGACTCATACTCATATCTGACTCAAAATGGAATGAACACATAGAATATATTGAAAGAAAGGCAATGAAAAAGCTCGGCTATTTGCGAAGGAGGCTTGTGAATGCCACACCACACATCAAACTTCTCGCGTACAAAACTTTCATTAGACCAGTATTAGAATATGGAGCTGCAGTGTGGGATCTCTTTAATGAGTCCAATGTAAAAATTAGAAATGGCCCAAAGGAAATTTGTCCGATTTGTTTTTAATTGTTATAGTTGGCGTACTTCCCCTTAACTTCTACTAATTAAAGCGGATCTCGAAAAGCTACAGGAGAGAAGAAAAATGGAGAGGCTGAAGCTTTTTACCTCATTTTCCACAACAAATTTGGTTTCAACAAAACAGTGCACAATCGACAAATAAGTGAATATGCTGTGCGCTCACATCATTCAAAGAAAGTTTTATATTACGTAAACCACCCAGACATATTCAGGTATTCATTTTTTTCAAGAACTACCCGTGAGTGGAATTGCCTTTCACCCGGTGCTGTACAGTGTCCAACAGTTGATTTATTTCTACATGCTCTCAATAACCACTAACAGTTTTTTTTGTACAGTCATGCAGCCCAGAGTTACGCAATGCTTCCATTTTTTACTACGTTTCAGTCAGCAAAGCCATGCCATTGTTGAAATGTTTTTCTTTAGTTTTTTTTTGTAAATTAATACAAAAGTGTTGAAGTGTAACCACTGTCAGTATGCTGTGTGATGTCAATTATATTTTTGTAGTAAACATATCTGTATGCCCATTCCTGCTTAAGACCTGGTAAACAGGTCAGCAGTATGTAAAAAATAAATAAAAACGCGTTAGAGACTTTCTAAAAACAGAAAAAAAGAAAGAGATCAGAAGGAGAAGGTAAGAGAAGAAACGGAAAGAAGGGAACGAGAGAAGGAGATGAAGCGAGATAGAAAAGAGCGTGATCAAGCACGCGACTTGGAGATTGACTTGTTGGAACAGAAAGTCGAGGCAATGCGGCGGAAGCTCCAGCCATCCGCAACTGTAGCGCACGAGAAGTGCGATGATCATGTGAATGAGGTGCAGTCCAGAGCTTCAGAGAATGCTAGCACGTGTGCAGACAGCAGCAGCTTCGAAGACGAACCGCGTTTGAGAGCTGGTAAAGATGCTGCGCTGAGTAGAGATTCCGACGAAGGCGTGAACAAGTGCGACGAGGTGCTGTGCCAGTTAGATGGTAGCGAAACAGTTAGGATAGCTGTAGTCAAGCTGGTACAGACCTCAACTGAGGTTGTCGCGACGGTGGAACTTGCAAACAATGTGGAAATGGGCAAAGAAATCGGAGAAAGCTCGAAAGAAGCAGCTGAAGCAGAGAGTGAGGACAACAGCGCAGTTACAGATAGCTCCCAGGAATACGAGCAAGATTCTTCAAAGAGCTGCATTGTTCTTGAGTGTGTTAACCTGTCCGCTGGTCTAGAATGTGAAAGAGATGATTTTGTCGAAAATCATTTAGACTGCGCGACTGAGACAGCTGACGAAAGCTATAAGAGGGTTCACGAGTGTGAGATGCAATTGGGAGGCTTGGAAACGAGCCGCAAGAAGTGGCGCAGACGCAGAAGACGTCGGAGAGCCGCGAGTGAGACAAGCAGTGCTGCGCGTGTTGAGAAAGGATTGAAACCTATCAGTGCAGCAAGCAAAACTAGGAGTTTTGCGTCGGCGTCAAAGTTCATTTTTATGCGTCTCAACTGCCGGACGAAAGAAAAAGGAACAGCGGGTCCTTCGCAAATGAAATCAAATGGGAGGCGCCAGTTTAGTTGGGTGCGTGAGTACAGGGTTAACGCCGGTGAATTGGCCCGACATGGCAACAGTGCCAAGCAATTGAAGTGCCGAAACAGTGTGGAAGGTGGTGCAGAAGCATCCTCGAGCTGTTCAACCACCGATGACGCAACCCAAGGCTCACTTCCTTTGGTGAGGAAAAGGTCGGTCGCAAATGTCGCCATAAAAGAGTGAAGCGCATGCGCGCGACCAAGCGAAGAGATGAAAGAGGTAGCAATCAGACGGGCGAATTACAGAGGGGTAGGTTATCGGCCAGTTCAAAGAAGAGGCCTTTGTGGCGTGAAGTAAGGCTCCAGCGGCGAAAAGATAGGCCACAGCGTGCATCCTCGCGACAGAATTCGTGGCAGAGGTTTAAAGCTTTCGACGGACAACAGTGTCGAAGGGGTCCTAGGAAAAAAATTTGCCCCGTATCGGTATTTATCTGCAAATGTCGTTGAAATACGATATTCTTGCGCGTCGAGAGAGTGAAGAAAACATTTATTTGATGTTCTGTTGAAGAAAATTGGTGAATTAGAGTGCCTCGAGCGTGCAGCGGAGGTGAACGAGCGCATAAAGTCATGTCACACGTGAGACATGAGAGCCATCTGGCAGTTTTTTTTTTTTCAAAAACAAAGCGTGGCTCTGAGACGGGTGTGCGCGGCCGCCTCAGAGGTGATAAGGTGTAGAACGCAAGGCGACGGGTACGTGTCACCACCGTCTTGTTTTAGCAAAGCGTTGGAAACACTCGTCTTTCCGTGCAAGCGTTGGATGGTCAGCGCAGCGGGATAAGCGCTACGGTCCTTCAAACTGCCTATGTATGCCTTTTCTAGTAAAAGGCGCACATGCAGAATATATACGTGTTGTTATGGTGCCCCAGACACGCGCAATAATTGCTTTTTAATCGACGATTGCACAAGTATGAACGCTGAATCTTGAGCAACATAGGTGGGAGCTGCGGATGGGGTCGGCCGTTTCAAATACCAGATGCTGTTAGGAGTAGACAAACAGACAATAATACAGACAGATAGACAGATCAAAATTTTTGCGTCGAAGATCCTCAAGAAAGACTACCGTCTTTAAAATTGGCCCCGTATCTGAATGTTATCTGCAAATGTTGTCGAAAGATGATAGTATTGCGTGTGGAGAAAGTGAACAAAACATTTATTTGATGTTCTGCGCCAGAAATTTGGTGAATGGTATTCTGGAAGCGCTGCGTTAAAGTAGCTCGAGCGTGCAGCGGAAGCGAACGAACGCATCAAGTCACATCACACGTCAGACATGATCGCCATCTGGCAGTTTTTTTGGAAAACATAGCCCGTGGCTCTGAGGCGGGTGTGCGCACCAGTCTCGGAGGTGATAAGGTGTAGAACGCGATGCGACGGGTAGGTGCCACCACCGTCTGGTCTTAGCAAAGCGTTAGAAACACTCGCCTTTTCGTGCAAGCGTGGCATGGTGAGCGCAGCGTGACAAGCGCTACGGTCCTTAAAATTACTTATGTATGCCTTTTCTAGTAAAAGGCACGCATGCAGAATACATACGTGTTGTTATGGTGCCCAGACAAGCGCAGTAACTGCATTTTAATTGGCAATTTCACAAGTATGAACGCTATATCTTGAGCAACAATGGTGGGTGCTACAGATGGGGTCGGTCGTTTCAAGTACCCAGTGCCGTTAAGAGTGGACAAACAGACAAATGTACAGACATGAAGACAGACCAAAATTTTTGCGTCGAAAGGCCACAATAAAGAAGCACCGCGCGGGTGCGAGCCCAAAGAGGGCATCGCCACTCTGTTCTGCGGATCACTGGTGTCCCCTCCGCGAACCTGACAAGGGCATACTGAAATCGCCAATGATGCGTGACTGCACCGTTCAGCTGGTCGTACATACGCGTCGTTGCCTCGGGTGTTCTCGAAATCCGGCAAGACCGCGACCGCTGCGTGTACGACTGAAGAGCGAGGGACAGCTGTAGACTGGAGAGAGTGATACAGGAATGTTTTTGGAAGCATGTTTATTTGCTTATTTTTGGTTTTGAAGTATGATGCCTATGTCATCTCCATGGCTAGGTTGCTTGGATACTTTTTTCCCTTCTAGTTTTTTCCCTTCTAGTTTTTTTTTAAAGCATTGTAAGATTTTTTAGTTAAGCTGTTAAGCGTTATGCGGAAGCAGTAACCCGCACCGGTCAACCGACTACTTGAAATTAAGTGTTTTTGTCTTTGACATAAAGACACGCAAGTCGTAACTGAAGATTTGTAAGCCCCGTTAGTTTCGAAAGCGTGGTGGCGTTGTCGAGCGGAGCGGAAGTTTGTAAGCTTCGTGCCCTTTAGTGTAGCGTGTGGTTTTCTACCGTCTTTGGAGAGTAAATGAGAGTAAATTGTTAAAAACATGTTTTATAAGATAACCAGAAGCGATTTTCGAAATGTTCATGCGTCCGTGGACGCGTGTCATATTTGAGGATCATTTGATGAAGGGTTTGAACACAAAGCTTGAACAAGTTTTGTGAGGTGCTCCTGACGTATTCGGCATCTGGTGTCTTACTCGCATGTTGTTTTTTGTGAACATTTACGTTCAGGCACGTGTTTAGTGGTGCCTAGGTTATAGGGATCGCCTATGGTTAGGTGTGTGTTAGTATGCTAAGCTTTGTTTGGATGAAAGTATGATGTCGTGTTAGTGCGCAAGGCAAAGTCCTGTGCGTTCTTTAAAAACATGGGTTGACATGAAGCTACATCAAGCAAATGAGGATGTTAGTACACGAGTTGCATTTCCCTTTGTTATTTTTGTGTTTGCTTGCGGATCATGTGACCTCTTAAGCTGAGCTTTTCGCTATACTGAAAGTTGAGGTTAGGGATGCGTTTTAAGAGTTCATAAGATGCAGTTCGATCTATTGTGACAATCTAATCTGAGAGAGTTTTCGTTAGTGTCCAGGTGTCCTAAAAGTAGGTACTCTCGACTACGCCTTGAAATTATGTCGTAATGGAATATGAAATGCGCCCAGTTACCTTGTATAGGTTCAGGCAGCATTCCTATGAAACTACTATAGTTTGTTCTGTTTCATGAAGTTAGTCATGAAATTAGCAGATGTAAGTTACAACATAGTGCGGATGGTAGAAGGTTAGCTTTGAAAGAGTGTGTTTATTGTTATTTGGGGCGAAATTGTATTTGCCTTTGTGTGCTTTTCTCGCACGGCAACTTGTTCGATCTTTAGTAAGGATATCTACATCCATAATTGATGTAACTTTGGCGGCACAAAATTCTGTCAAAATTTTAGAGTAGAATTTGTTTGTGTTTTTCGAGAAGCTTGGAGGGTTTTAAGCGAGTCCAATGTGCTTGACTGCGGCATGGTATTGTGTCGTGTGGTTCGTTTTGCTGTTGTCATTCATTGTGAGGTTGTTTGGGAGTTGGTTGCAAGTTGGCAGCTGGAGGATACAAGCCAGGCCATCGTCCTCGTCACCAGCCATTCTCGTCGTGCCCAGCGGTTGGGAGCGCTGGCCAGCTGAGATTTTCCGGGCGGCGGAGGAGCTGCTAAGTTTGGCCCGGCAATTCGCCTGGGCAGGCGCCATTCTGCGTAAGCCGGTCTTCTAGGAAGGCTTTCAACCCCATCGGCGCCCAGTCTGCAAGGCGCCGAGTTTCGAGCTGCGTCATGTGCTGAATCATGAACTGAATCTCTGTTGTACATAATGCGGGATCTTCTGGATACCTGTACATTTCCTATCTTTCTTCTATATTGTAAATAAATCTTCGTTCTAGGTTCTCTTACCGCGTCCCCTCACTGGCGAAGATCGGCTATGCGGACGACGGTAGGGAGCCAGCTACCCTAAAAGAGAACCCGCCGTACCTGCTACGATCATCTACTTTCTTACCCCTAACAGGGCTTAACTGGAATAGTAACCGACTATGAAAACGTTTGTCGCTTTCGCAGATTATTTGTCGCTTTCACAGATTATTTTTGTCCTCTCTTTTGATTTGATGGAAGTAGGTGTTGGCGCACAAACATGACACCGGCTGCTGCTCAGCTCTCTGAGGGCTCGGGTATAAAACAATCAGCCCAGTATTATGGATTGCAAGGTTCTGGGCAAGTACCTACGCAGAGCTTCTCAGAGACGACGCGGATACAATGAGCGACACTACTTTTCTATTCGGAGTCCCGGGCACGACTGATCGTCAGCGCCTGCTGAGTCCGAGCGCTCTCCAGATACTCCTCTTTGCCATCTTGTCTGGGCCTGTTCAGCAGCGGCTGCTGCTCCCACTATCACGAAGCAGTGTTCCGCCAGTGACACCAGAAGAATAGCAAATACGCAGCATATAAAATATGTTATCCCGCGCTATTCTAATATGATCTCTCAAAAGTTCAAAGCCTGAGCCAAACCAGCATTCCTGGGTTATAGTGTACAGTAGACGCAGAGGAATCGTGGTCAGTTTCAGGCGCCATTGGTCTTGTGCGGTAAATGAGCGAGCGAGTTGACGACACTCTTCGGCATAAGCAGCTGCTTCGGAAACAGGCGTCGCTTCGGAAACATCAGGCCAGTAAGGGAGAATGGTGTCCATGGAGCATGATGGCTCACGTCCGTACAGGAGGAAGAAAGGAGAAAAGCCAGTGGTTGTTTTTGGCGCAGAGTTGTACGCGTACGTGACAAAAGGAAGCATTTGGTCCCAATTAGTGTGGTCGTCAGAGGCGTACATAGCAAGCATATCTCCAAGGGTACGGTTAAAGCGTTCCGTCATGCCATTGGTTTGAGGATGGTATGCCGAGGATTTCCGATGGACAGTGCGACATGCCTTGAGCAGTTCGTCGACGGCGTTCGAGAGAAACACGCGTCCACGGTCACTCAGTAATTCACGAGGTGCACCGTGTCGCAAAATAAGATGGTGAAGGTCCACGCTAAGGGAGAGAAGCTGAGTCAGAGGGGCAATTATAGAGGCAAAATTGCGAATGAAACGCCGAAAATAGGAACACAAGCCTACGAAACTACGAAGCTCCTTTAGGGTAGTAGTCTTGGGGTACTCGACAACGGCACGCAGTTTGGCAGGGTCTGGTGATTTTCCTTCTTTTGAAACGACATGGCCGAGAATTGTGAGTTTGCGGGCGCCAAAACGACATTTCTTGAAGTTTAGTTGCAACCCGGCTGCCGTAAGGCACTGGAGAACTTGTTCCAGACGGGAAAGATGATTATCAAAATTCGCCGAGAATACAACAATGTCGTCTAAATAGCAAAGACAGATGTGCCATTTAAGTCCCCTGAGGACACTGTCCATCATTCTTTCAAAAGTCGCAGGCGCATTGCAAAGACCGATGGGCATTACATTAAATTCATTTAAGCCGTCAGGGGTCACAAACGCCGTTTTTGGACAATCTGGTTCAGCCATTGGCACTTGCCAATATCCAGAGCGCAGATCCAGTGAAGAGAAAAACTCCGCACCTTGAAGGCAATCCAAGGCGTCATCAATGCGTGGCAGGGGGTAAACATCCTTGCGTGTGATGTTGTTTAGTCGACGATAATCCACGCAAAACCTGATGAAGCCATCCTTTTTTCGCACGAGGACCACTGGCGAAGCCCAAGGACTGTGTGAGTGCTGAATAACACCACGTTGCAGAATCTCGTCAACGTGTTGAGCGATGACGTCACGCTCAGCCTGCGAGACGCGGTAGGGGCGCTGACGAAGTGGAGTATGATGACCGGTGTCGATATGGTGAGCGACAACTGACGTGCGTCCCAAGGGAGGTTGTCCGTGGTCGAAGGAGGCGCGGAAACGGTCAAGTAGTTGAATGAGCTGATTGCGCTGGTCTTGCGTCAGGCCGGTGTCTCCGCTGCGCAACAGAACGTCTTCGTCAGGTAGTGAGGGCGCGGTGGCAGCTGTGACAGCATCCACGGACAACGGTGTCGTATCAGAACGGGCATCGAAAGGAAAGATGTCATCATAAGTGTCAAGACTCCCAATACATTCGCCATGCAATAAGGTAGCGGGACAAGGGAACGGATTGCACACGTACACGGCACTGGAGCCATCGGCAAGTGTTATGACGGCAAACGGGACGACAAGGTTCCGGCGACGAGCGCATTCTTGTGACGGCATAAAGAGGGCAGTTGAATCGGAAACGGAGTTGCACAAAAGAGATACCGCGGCGACCGAAAAAGCAGAAATGACGACGTCAGCGGCGACGATCACCTTTTTGGGTGAGTGAGGCAGATCTATGAATGTCGTGCTGAATGGAAACAAAACGAGTTGAGCACGAGTGCAGTCGACAACCGCATGATTAGCGGAAAGCAAGTTCCATCCCAGGATGATTTCATGAGACGCATGCGGAAGGACGACAAATTCAACGATGTAAAGCACTCCTTTAATCACAACACGAGCAGTGCATGTGGCAGAAGGTTGGACGTGTTGCGAACTCGCTGTGCGTAAAGAAATTTCAACCAGTGGAGTCGTCACTTTGTTCAGTTTGCGGCATAACACTTCACTGATTATACAAATAGCGGCACCTGTGTCGACAAGAGCAATTGTGGCGAAACCGTCCACAAACACGGCAATCTCGTTAGGGGGCGAAAGATTTGGCCTTGGAAATTTCGTCGGTGGCGCCGCTCTTGCCTCAGGAACTGCGACTGTTAGTTTTCCTCCTGGGCGTGGTTGGAACGGCGAAACATGGAGGAAGGAGACCGAAGACCGGGTGAAGGAGATCGACGTCGGCTGAAGTCTGGTCGACGTGAGCGAGGGTCATGTGAATCAGGTGTCACATGCGATTCTGATTGCCGAAGTGTGTTGCCGGAATGCTGAACATCATTCAAATAGAATCCACAGAGACGACAGCAGCGCGCGATATGTCCTGGAATACCACAGTTGTAGCAGACGGGCCGGTTATCCGGAGTACGCCAAGGGTTTACAGGTGCTCGAGGTGGTGGAAAGGGCCGATTTACCGGATAAACCGAAACTGGTGACCTGTAGTAGTTGGTGGCTGGACTGTATGAAGGGAGCGGCGGTTGGGCAGGAGGTCGGCGGACGGCTTCTGCATAAGTCAGCGGTGCAGCCACTGATATTGGGGACGCGGGCGAAGGGAGAGCCTCGGCAACTTGCGTCTGAACAGCACGGCGAAGTGAGTGGTCCAGTGTTGTGGGGGTCTCGTTGATGGTGGCTACATGAGAGAGCTGTCGAGCAACTTCCTCCCGGATGTACTGTTGAATTTAGGGCATTACCACGCTGTAGTCGGCGCCACTGCTTTTGCACTCCAAAGCCGAAATATCAGCTGTTTGCGTATTAGCGCGACGTGTAGAAATTCGTTGCTTGCGCAGCTCATCGAAACTTTGACAGAGCTGAATCACGGCCGTGACGATCTGTGGGTCTTTGGCCACAAGCATATGAAAAGCGTCGTCATCAATGCCTTTCAATATATTCTTTATTCTGTCAGCCTCCGTCATCCTCGCATCAACTCGCCTACAGAGGCTGATCACATCCTCAATGTAGCTCGTGAAGCTCTCACCATTTCGCTGAAATCGTCCCCGCAGGCCCAGTTCAGCACGAAGCTTACGCATGGCTGGACGACCGAAAAACGAGCTGACGGCCTCTTTGAAAACCGACCAGGTGGGGATGCCTGCTTGGTGGTTGGTGAACCAGAGGTTGGCCAAATCCGTCAAGTAGAAGATGACGTGAGTCAGCTTCACAGGGTCATCCCACTTGTTAATCGCGCTGGCATGCTCGTACTCTGCCAGCCAGTCCTCGACATCTTGATCTTCAGTGCCGTTGTATACTGGTGGGTCACGCAGACGAAGTACACCAGAACACATGACAGGTGGCAGCGTGGAAGAGCCTTGTGGGTGATCGACGCGCTCGGTCATCGCGGGCTGAGATGGTAGCTTACGGCTGCGGAGCTCCAGGACGTTACCCAGCACCTCCACCAAATGCAACGAGCAAGGTTGCGTAAAAACACAGGTTATCATTCGAGAAACGTTAGCCGCAACAAGCTGGTGCAGGCAGGAACCCGGCAAGCACGAGCCACACACAAACGTCAACGTCTTCTTTCACGCTGGCACAGATCTGGCGCCAGTATGCTTCGGTACAATATATATATATATATATATATATATATATATATATATATATATATATATATATATATATATATATATATATATATATATATATATATACTGTGAGCGCAGTCACCGACTCTTCTTTATCAATTGGACGTGTCATCAGCATTTGCATAATTTCCTCACCTGTAGATATCATCATCAGTGTGTGCCAGCTCGAGCTCGCCTCGAATAAAGCTCTTCTTCATAAGTGGTGGAGATCGGGCTACTGGCAAATACTAGTGTCCGAACCTGACAAGGAGAATACGGCTTTTACCACCCCAGATGGGCTATATGAATTTAACGTGATGCCTTTCGGACTTTGTAACGCGCCTGCTACCTTCGAAAGTATGATCGACAGCGTATTGCGTGGCCTGAAGTGGAAAACCTGCTTATGCTACCTAGACGACATCATAGTGTTTTTGTCAATCTTTTCGCAACATCTACAACGTCTCGAAGAAGTCCTAGGTTACCTTGCAAAAGCTGGTTTACAGCTGAATACGAAAAAATGCACCTTCGCAAGCAAGACGATCAAGGTTCCAGGGCACTTAGTCAGCAAAGACGGTATTCGACCGGATCCTGAAAAGCTTGCCGCCGTCCTCGAGTTTCCACGTCCGTTGCATTAAAAAGACCTGCGCAGTTTTCTCGGCTTGGCATCCTACTTTCGGCGCTTCATACGCAATTTCGCAAGGCTTGCCTCTCCGCTTCATCAACTGCTCGCAAGTAACACGGCATTCGTCTGGTCTGAAGACTGTGAAAAGGCTTTCCTGGCGTTGAAGCAAACCCTGACATCCGACCCTGTACTATGTGATTTCGATCCAGGTGCACCCACAATTCTTCACACTGACGCCAGTGGTCATGGTCTAGGTGCCGTTCTACTGCAGCGTGACAACACCGCACGCGAACGTGTCATCGCTTACGCCAGTCGTGCTTTGACTGCTGCCGAGAAAAGTTATGCAATAACCGAACAACAGTGTCTTGCTGTTGTATGAGCGGTACGCAAATTTCGTCCATACCTCCACGGCCGCCACTTCACAGTCGTCACCGACCACAACGCATTGTGCTGGCTTTCGTCGCTAAAGAACTTATCGGGTCGTCTTGGCAGCTGGGTGCTTCGTTTACAAGAGCACAGCTTTGATGTCGTCTACAGGTCTGGTAAGAAGCACCAAGATGCTGATGCTCTTTGTCGCAACCCTCTACCCAACCGTAATAGCCCACCGTCACCAATTTCCACCGCAGCATTACCCATCGCAGGTCTCAGTTGGCTAATATCCGGCCGCCCTTCTACCCTTGTGTTGCATCAACGCGTTGACCCTTACTGCCGCTCTATAGTAGCACGCTTAGAAGGTACATTCACTCCTCCGAATGCCCGACTTCGCCGACAACTGAAACAATTCAAGCTTCACGATGGTGTTTTACATCGCTATATTTACCACGTTGAAGGAAAGAAATGGGTCCCCGTTATACCACGTTGTCTACAACGTCAGGTTCTTGAGACATTCCATGATGATCCTGCTGCTGGGCATCTCGGCTATCAGAAAACGTACGACAAAATACGCAGTCGGTTCACCTGGCCTGGCCTCTCATCCGCGATTTCCAAATATGTTTCTTCGTGTGCCTTAAGTCAACGGCGGAAACGACCCACTACTGCTCCTTCTGGCTTTCTCCAACCTCTTCCTTGTCCCGCTTTGCCATTCGAAGTCGTCGGGATAGACTTGTACGGCCCCCTTCCCGTGACCTCCAATGGAAATCGTTCGATTGTAACGGCTGTTGACCACCTCACTCGTTACGCGGAAACCGCCTCACTGCACGCTGGTACAGCCACTGAAGTAACTGATTTTTTTCTGCGTAACATATTTTTACGCCATGGAGCTCCACGTCTTCTGCTCAGTGACCGCGGCAAGGTCATTCTTTCCTCTATTGTTGCTGAGGTTCTACGTGCCGCCAACACCATCCACAAAACAAGTTCTACTTATCATCCTCAAACAAATGGCTTGACGAAACGCTTTCTTCGTACCCTCTCGGACATGATTGCCATGTACGTTAACCTGGACCACACGAACTGGGACGCCATTTTGCCATTCGTAACGTTCGCCTACAATACAGCTACGCAACGCACCTCCGGCTTTTCTCCCTATTTTCTGGTCCATGGCAGCTCTCCAAGTGTAACTCTGGACGTCTCCTTCCTTTCGGCTCTTGCTACCTCAGCAAGCCTTTATCAACACAATTTTTGTCTCGCCTCGAGCACTGCCGTCATCTGGCCCGATTCAACATGGGCATCTCTCAGGAAGCTCGCAAGTCTCGCTACGACTCTACACACCGTGCTGTCACCTTTTACCCAGGAGACGAAGTTCTGTGGACTCCCGTGCGTGTGCCCGGCTTATGTGAAAAATTCCTCAGTCGTTTTATAGGGCCTTATACGGTGATTGAACAAACGATCCCGTTAATTACCGTATCTCACCACTTAACGCTCCCTCCGACCACCGTTGCCGTGGGACAGAAATTGTGCACGTTTCTCGGTTGAAACTGTATACCCGACGCAATTCCTAATGTTGTCTCTCGCGCGGCCAAGAGGCCGTTTCCAACGTGACGGGGAATTAGTGTGAGCGCAGTCACCGACTCTTCTTTATCAATCAGACGTGTCATGATCATTCGTATAATTTCCTCATCTGTAGATATCATCATCAGTGTGTGCCAGCTCGAGCTCGCCTCGAATAAAGCTCTTCCTCATAATATATGTATATATATATATATATATATATATATATATATATATATATATATATATATATATATATATATATCAATGCATTGCCCCCCCCCCAACGGTTGACTAGTGGCTAAGGTACTCGGCTGCTGACCCGCAGCTCGCGGGATCGAATCCCGGCTGCGGCGGCTGCATTTCTGATAGAGGCGGAAATATTGCAGGCCTTGCTTCTCAGATTTGGGTGCACGTTAAAAAACCGCAGGGGGTCGAAATTACCGGAGCCCTCAACTACGGCGTCTCTCATAATCATATGGGGGTTTTGGGCCGTTAAACTTCCCATAATAATCAAACAATCAATCAAAATATATGCATCTGGTACGATAGATCATTGAGGAGGATGACGTACGTCTACGAAATGTCGTTTTATTAATGTTTCGGATGGTAAGCCAACCTTTGTAAAAACCCGTAGGATAGCTTGCGGTGAAGGCTGGCCCGCTAGCCGAAAAGCTAATCAACCTCATTTAGTGCATCCACCTAACTTGTATATATATATATATATATATATATATATATATATATATATATATATATATATATATATATATATATATATTAGGAGTTCTGTTTGCGCTCAGCTTCCTGCTTTCATGTGTTCATTCCGCTTGCTTTAACGAAACAGGCTGGGAGCGTTAGACAACCCTGTCACAGCATTGGCGAGCCTGCCAAGATCAAAGCCTGGAATATCCTCCCTGCTCACATAAGTTGTCCATTCAGTCATGTCAACCAGTGTTATCCAACGTCATATTCGAATTCGCGATGTCTAACTGACTACCATAGTTAACCGAAAAACAAAATCAGTAGGGATATAAAAACATTCAGTAAATCAGTAAAGCATCAGTTTAAGAAAGTTATAACTTATATAGAAATAAGAGTAACCATAAAATAAATAAAAAGTTAAAGCCATCTACCGCAAGAACTAAAACACGATGTCAGCTTTTTCTTCAGTCTATGTGTTGTTCTCTTAGCGCAGTAAAACATGCCAGCAACAAAATGTTACGTCGCGTACAGTGGTGAGCACTGTTAGGGTGAACACGCGAGTGCGTGGCCGCAATCCGCGCAGCGCCAGTGTGGAGGCGGGGGCGCGCATCGAAGCGTAGCGACGCTTGCACACGTGGACACACGGTAGCTGCTTTATGTCGTCAGCTACATCACTTGAGCACGCCATTTCGTAGTGGCCAAGCGCCAATTTCACTTGTCTGTAGTATACCAAGAGTGGCATAGTCGTCTGCGCCTGCACCACTTGAATTCGTCGCGTGGCCGCGCCTTCAAGCACTGGCGCTCCGCGTTGACTCTAACCGTACTCACCGCTGTGCATGTTTTGTTCCATGCAACTAAAAGGTTTCTGGTCACAGCGCATGTTCTTATAATGGCAACTCAAAATATGCCGTCAGACATTTATGTTCAATTATTCATCAACCGCGACTGCGAAGTCGTATAAACAACCCATGAAGCCTTAGGCATGCCTAACAGGGGGGCGAGAGATGGCAAAGGGTTAACACTCCCACTTGTGACTCTAAAGAGGTACTGACACAAAAACTTTGGACTCGCGTTTTCCTGCTGCAGTATGTTGGTGGGGGCCTGTTAGTCTAAATAGGACACACCGTTTGCTGCAGCACAGGCAGATAAATAATTACAGGCCCTTCATTATCGACCAGTTTCATTTTCGGTTTGGGAGAGCTCCAAAAACAAGAAGCCGCCGGGTGCAACTATCGCCATCTAGCGTGTGCAGCTCCCAACCACGTCATCACACAAAACCGTGACACACTTCCGCACGGTCCGCGTCAAGAATTACTTTCGAACAGGAAACGGGACTGCAGTGTCACCAAACACAGAGTTTTCCAAGCGTGCGCCACGGCCACGCACTCGCGACCAGCCGCCGAGAAGTGTTTTTTGCGGGAACAAATGTGGAAAAAGAATTATGGCGGTGATGACGTCAACATAACTTGTTTTGTTGACCGCAACGTGGTGACGTGAGGGAAGTAGGGGTTCTCCTGTGAGTCCCTTACGAGGGTGTCTACAGCACTATGAAGTCGGTCGCTCAAACAAACATTAGCTCTTAATATTTTGCAGATGATATGCGAATGTGCACGGGAATCTACTGCACAGGCTATCTCGGCCGCAAAAGTTTGTGTCAGTACCCCTTCAAGGTTGTACGCGAGAGATTATTGGTCAGCTGCAAGCCACATGGAGCTATATGGTCACTGTGGTGGACCAGTACAAGTAGCGGGCGCGCTCTCGCGCCTGCTTTCGTCGTCATTCTTCATAACAGCACCGCCCCTGAGTGTTCACGCAGTGCACGGTGAAGCCTCACTTGATATACAAGACTGGGCCAACAAAGCACCTAGATTGGACGGACCCAGCGAAACGAGTAGAAAACGGCTTGAAGCTCCACCTAAGCTTCATAGGCCTACCGTAGATAGAGTTGAACTTGGTTCAGACTAGGCCTACCTTTGACCAATTGTAGAAGTCAATTGATGACGTCACAATGCGACACCACAGTTACGTCACATGACACCACTATGAGCCCTCATCACTCGCTCGATGGATATCACGTGGGTTATTTTTGTCCATCGACAAGTTCTACAACATTAAGAATGTGTACCCTTTAAAGCGCCACTGTAAAAAAAAAAAACCCTTCCTTCAGTGCACTTGCCACAGAGCTCTTCCATAAAGTGTACTATCAACACATCAGAACGCACGGCATAGCTATCCTAATATGCGCTTACAAAATATGAAATGTTTATGGTACCGGCAAGAGCGACTTGTTCAAGAAGGAATCTGTAGGCTTTATAAGCCGCAGCTATGTATAGCAAGCAACTTCTACATGCATATTCTCTATTTGGTCAACCAACAACCTCACCGAGCAGTTCTCAACATAGAAAGTTTCAAGCCTCGACTTGTTCTAGCGCATTAGGGTGGAACATTCTTTTTGCAAATGTGCTAAATTTTCGGGTACGCCCCGAACTTGTAGATGTCAGAGCGTAAGGCTTTGGACCACTGAACCACGGAGAAAACACGTGCAAACCTTCAAAATTTTACCCAGAGGTGTCAATGCATTGCCATTAACAAAAAAATTATTTTTGGTTGGTTAGATTTTTCAAAACGGTATTGCTGCAGCCACATGGGGGCTAGCGTATGTAAAAATAAATGAAGGATGACATGATTGAAACGTTATAGCTGCCCAAATGCGCAAAACTGGTGTTCGCGTAAGGGCAATCAGAATAAGGTCTTTCGGCAAAATATGGAGCACTCGAATAGGTGACTGGTAAAATGGCAATCGCAGTGAACTGTGAGATACGCTGGCTTCCGGTTCGACGCTCCACATGGGTCAGCAGCGGCATGCGTGCATTTTCGTACTGCTCCGTTAAAAAAAGTACCTCTGCGTGCAATGTCAGTGCAAAAAGTTGTTTTTTTTTTGCTAATCGTAACTATGACGATGACAAGATACGAAAGCCATGTACGGTTAGGAAACTTTTTAGAATACAGCTTTCATTGTATGATACGTTACTGCAGATAAAAAGTCGTTATTTTAAAGATCTCGGGGGATGGGGATGACTGTAGCAGTGTGCTAAGAGTTCATTTCGGTATTGCTGCTTCGGCCGACATTGTCAGATGATCGGCATGAAGCGCAGCACTTGTTGAGCGCGTTGAGATATTTTTTTTTTAGAATTCAGTGCGCTATAAGATGCATTTCTTAGTCGAAGCCAGATGCTTATTTGAACACTGATCTTGGTCAAGCTGTGTGGCACAGCGGCACATAAACAATACAGTCAGACTTAGAGGGCACCGAATAATCGAAACCCTGCGTTTGTTTAACGCAATTCTTCCTTTGGGTGCCGTCCTGGCGCATTGTTTGACCAAGATAAACGCAAATGAACTCGTCCTGCACTACGTGTAAACTTACTCGAGTGAAGCTTTCGCGTTTTTTGTCATATATATGAGTGCAACGGTCGGTGCTAATCTTGTGTGGCAGGTAGATTTCGCCTGCCCGTTCTCATATTATCTTTGCTAGGTGCGCCTGCACGACAATTTATTTCTCAATATAATATTCGCTGTGAATTCATGCGTAAACTTTTTTTAGTGTGGAATACACAGGTACCTGTGATAATATGGTTTTAGCCCACTGTGGCCTCAGAGTTCCGTACTCAAAGGCTACCTGTCACTGTGGATTTCTTCACAGTCACGGCCCCGCTCGTTTTTCTGTCTTCATTACATAGGAAACGATACCTGAGTTTGCCTTGGACGCTCAACTTGTTGCAGGCAACGGCTGAAAAACCGACCATGGTTTATCAGGACGAAGATATACGGCCGACCATGCGCATGAATCCTGAATAATCTGAGGCTTGTGGCGAAGCGGTTCCCCATCGTCTACTCTTTTCGAACCGGGAGCCGCTAGCAGACAGTGCATCCCACAACCCCTCGCTCTTTTACTGGTCATCTATTCCAACAAGAAGATAAAATGCTGATACAGGCGCAATGCAATGAAAGACGGAATATTCCTGCAACAATAAAAGCTGGTATTCGACAAGAAAGTTGTCAAGGATGTATCAAGCGTGTCATGTGCAACTGCAACTGCGCATGCGTATCAGCCATGGTGCCCCTTTATATGCGTGAGCATTACCTGAATAATCGGCTTTCGTTTGGTTGCCTTCGCCTCCGATACACGGTGTCAAAAGTGGCTCGCTTCCTGGGGGGGGGGGGGAACCTGACTTGTCTGCACAACGCGGGCCCACGAGATGGAATTAGTGAAGCCTCCGGATACCCTGCTCCTAGCCGGCAACATCTCGAAAAACTGGGATCGTTTCAAACAGAAGCTTGGCTTATTTCTTACGGCATCGGAATCTTGAAAGCAGCCGAGGTCAGAAGCCACAAAGACAGCTCTGCTGCTGAGTGCTGCAAGTGATGACGCACTGGAGGTATTTAATAATTTTACATTTTTGGAGAGCAAAGACAGAGATGACTATGCCACAGTTGTGAAGAAATTCCAAGAGTTCTGCCAAGAGCAGCAGAATGAGGTGCATGAACGATACCTGTTTTGTTCAAGGACTCGGGGTGAAGGAGAGCCGTTCGAGGAATTCTTGTGAGATTTGCGGAAGCAAGCCCGCAACTGCCACTTTGGGCTACAGGTCGACTCGATGATCCGTGACCAGGTTGTTTTTGGCACCAACAACTCCAAATTGCGAGAGAAGATGATTGGTGTGAAGGATTTGACAGCGCTTAAGGGAGAACAGCTTTGTAAAGCCGCAGAAGTTGCAGCCCTTCGAAATGAGGCATGGGCACAGCCAGAAGGCCAAGCTGCGACAGTGAAGCGACGGCCTTATTCAACTGGGTCCAAATGCAGCAGATGCAACAGGGCGCACGAACGTGGGAAACGCCCAGCGTTTGGAAAGATGTGTTTTTTTCTGTAAGGCAACGAACCATTTTGCGGTGTGTTGCAAGCGAAGCCCTCAGGTGCACGATGTGCTCGAAGATCAAGACTATTTCATTATCTTGGACGTCAATGTCGATGCTATCAGGAGCAAGGCAGATTGGCTAATATAGGCGCATGTAGGCAGTCAAGCTGTCCTGTTTAAAGTAGACACAGGCTCTCAGGCGAACTTGCCTTTTTCAATCTATCAAAGAAGCAAAGAAAAAGCAAGCTTGAGCCCAAGCACCTCGGTCCTTCGCGCCTATAGCGGGCACGTTATCCAGCACATCGGAGGGGCTGAATTGCGGGTCATCATAAATGGCCGATCAAGAAACATTGACTTCTTCATTGTCAAAAAAGGGGAACCCTCCCATACTGGGACTACTAGCAAGCTAGGCGCTAGGACTAGTGTCCAGGTCAGTTGATGTCGTGAACAACACTGGTGTGGACGATATTTTCAGAGTTTCCGTAGCTGGTCCGCGGCACTGGGTGCGTTGCTCGCAAGTAAAAATCAAGTTGGAAGAAGGGGCCACGCCAGTGGTTCAACTGGCGCGACGAGTACCCCAGGCGCTAACAGAGCCTCTGCGAGAAGAGTTGTGGCGCATGGAGCAAGCGGGAATCATACAAATGATCCAGGAACCCACAGACTCGGTAAGCCCCCTTGTTCTTGTTCGAAAAAAGGATGGAAGCCTGCGTGTGTGCATGAACCCTAGTGAAATTAACAAATGCTTAAAGTGCCAGCATTACCATATGCCTAGACACGAAGACATCGAAGCAGATCTAGTCGGTGTCAGGTTTTTTTGCGCCTCAATGCGAACTCGGGCTTTCACCAGATTCGACTAGATGAGGCCACATCTAAGATCTGCACGTTCGGAACACCATTTGGCCGGTACATATTTTTGAGACTTCCGTTCGGAATTGCGTCTGCGCCAGAAGTATTCCAAAAAAACGCTGAGCGAGCTATTTGACACTATCCCAGGTACAGCTGTACACATCGACGACATTATACTCTGGGGAGCAACAGCGGAAAAGCACGATGCCCGCCTCCAGAATGTTTTGCAAAGGGCCTGCGAGGCCGGTCTGACGTTTAACGCTGCAAAGTGCAAGTTTCGGCAGACCGAAATTGGCTTTCTCGGTGACGTCCTCACGTGCGACGGCATCCGGCCGAACGCGGTGCTTAGCGCGTCCCTCAGTGAAATGCCGTTCCCTACGGACAAGGCAGCAGTCCACAGAATGCTCGGCGTCGTGAACCATTCCAGAAAATACGTGGCCGAAAACACAAAGCTTCTGCGCAGTCTAATCAGGAAAGAAACTGTGTTTGAATGGACTGAAAACCACGCTCGCAAGTGGAAAGCGATATGTCACATGCTCAGTCAGGCGCCAGTTCTCGCTATCTTTGACCCAGCTAGGGCAACTAAAATAATAGCGGATGCATCAAAACGTGGACTGCGTGCAGCTCTTCTTGAGCAGTATGGTGATTACTGGCGACCGATAGCCTACGCTTCACGTGTTATGACGCACGCTGAACAAATGTATTCACAAATCGAAAAACAAACCCTGGACATCACTTTTGCATGCGAAAAGTTTCGTCACTTTGTGTATGGCCGCAAAACTATTATCGAAACAGATCCCCGGCCTCTTCTAGCCATCGCATCCAAGGGTATCGGAGATATGCCACCACGACTTCAACGCTTCTTCTCTCGTTTGCTGACATCTGACTATTAACTCCGATTCATTCCAGGGAAGCAGCTGGCCCTTGCCGACATGCTGTCCAAATCGTTACGCCAGGCAACGAGGAATACGTAGGCTCGACAGAAGACGTTGAACTCCACGCAGTCGCTGTTATGCTGGATTTGGTGCGCACTAAAACCCTCAACCACTTGATGGTAGAGACTGCAAAAGATCAAGAACTGCAAGCCGTTAGTCGTTACATCGAAGGACAAGGAGGCGATAGCCTTGAAGGCCCGATGAAACCGTTTGCTTCAGAATTGTCTAAAGTACAGGGAGTGCTACTGAAGGAATGTAAAGTAGCAATCTCGAGATCCATGCGGCTGGAAATGCTTAAACACATTCACGAAGGGCATTTAGGACTGAATAAGAGTAAAGCAAGGGCGCGCAGCTTAGTGTTTTGGCCCGGACTTGGTAATGACATTGACAATATGTTACGAAGCTGCAGCGCATGCCGGAAGCACGCGTACGCGCAACCGAGGGAACCGATCATTTCGAGACCAACGCGGCCTCACGCGTGGTACCGGTTGGGCGTGAACCTTTTACAGTACGGGGAAAATTCTTATTTGTGCGTCTTTGATGCCCTGACGAATTTTCCAGAAGTGGAACAGTTGAGTGACACTACGGCAAGGACAGCCATTTCCAAAGTGAGCGCTATTTTTGCAAGATATGGGATACCAGTAGAAGTGTGCACTGACAATGGGCCACAGTTTTCTTCTCATGACTTCTTTCTTTTTGCATCCAGGTACGGTTTCAACCATTTACTATCGAGTCCCGGACTTCCCCGCTCCTATGGACTTGCCAAAAAAGGGGTGCAAATTGTGAAAAGAACAGTGAAGAAGACGTCGGAGACCCCAGACGACCTCTGGCTGGGTCTTCTGGCCTATTGCACCGCTCCTCCTGAAGATGGTCGGTCTCCAGAAGAACTACTGCTGAGAAGACTTCGCACTCCCCTCCCAGACGTCACGCCAGAACCCTGCTCCCCAGTATTCAAGCGCAACTCACCCGACGCGCGGAGAACTTTGTCGCCGCTAAAGAAAGGAGAGAGAGTCCGGGTTAGAGGCAAACAGTGGATCCGAAGGGCCCAGGTCATTGGCAAGCTAGCACTGCGGTCCTACCAAGTAGACACAGAAGACAACCAGCTGCTGCGGCGCAATAGGCAGCGTCTGCTCAGGACACGTGAGCCTTTCCTGCTTGGCACAACTGAAAGCAATGACTCGGACAACGAGGACGCAGCTGAGAAAAATGAGCTTTCGCCACAGTGCTAAGCCAATCCGGCTCATACGCTGCCACCGGGGACAGTCGGCACGTCCAGCACGACAACGGCGGCACTGGCTCCTAGGTGATCAGCACGTCCAACGCATCAGCCGCGTCGGCTGTACTACGACGATAATTTTCACCAAGTGTATTCAATTTCTATGCAGTACAAATTGCCCTAAAGAAATAAAGGTGTATCGAGCGTGTCATGTGCAACTGCGCATGCGTATCAGCCATGGTGCCCTTTTATATGCGCGAGCATTACCTGAATAAACGGCTTTCGTTTGATTGCTTTCGCCTCCGATACAAAGGATATTGTGTTTGCTTCTGATGTGCACCCAATCTTCCCTTACATAGGCTCTTATGAAGTAGTCGTTGTCCAGTGCTCATCCAGCACTTGTCCAGCCTAATTCGTTCCTGCGTCCTCGTCTTCTTTGCGCTATATTTTCCTAGCTAAGTCATCGTCACTTTTCCTCAAAGGTTTTGTATTGACGTTCTCATTAACACGGAACTGCAAGCACAAGTAAATATGGTGAAGAGAAAAAAGCAAACGAACCACATAATGCCTGAAATGTAAATTGTAACTAGGGTTCGATTTTCGCTCCGCTTCCACCGCCAAGTAATTGCCTGAACGGCTTGATACACTTGAAAACATACCGCAGGTAATATTTGTAGCAGAGCTCACACATACGCCAATCTATTTCATTAGCGAAGCACACAATGCTCGCACATGTGCGCGGCATGATTTATGGCCAAGTGTGCTCCCATCTAGGCAAAAATTAAAGCGCTTGCGATACGGGATACAGGAATAATTCCCGCTACAAGCATCGCGCAATGGTCAGAAGCGTCAAAACACATGTTGTGGTATGCTTTTAAATGCGAAGCATTTAATGGTGAACTTCGGTGAATTTTAACATATCTATCTATCTATCTATCTATCTATCTATCCATCTATTGTAGGCCTGTGTGCTCAGATTTGGGTGCACGTTAAAGAACCCCAGGTGGTCGAAATTTCCGGAGCCCTCCACTACGGCGTCTCTCATATACATATGTAAACCCCACATATCTATCTATCTATCTATCTATCTATCTATCTATCTATCTATCTATCTATCTATCTATCTATCTATCTATCTATCTATCTATCTATCCATCTATCTAGCCGCTTACGTTTGGGTGCTCTCGAGGTCACCCCCTTAACTTGGCGTGAACCAAAGTTAGCATGGGAGGGTAAGCTGGTTTGACAAATATGACGCGCTGCCCATGACATGAATCTTGTCACAGTGTGGTCCCGTCCGTTGTCAAACCCTCCCCGCGAGACAGTGGCACATACTCACGGGCGGGTATGTGCCGCTGGATTGTGGGTATATGCCACAAGCGATTGACACTTAGTATTTACCCAAGAACAACGAGAACCACATGGGCAATTTTAACGCGCGAGCGTCAAGAAATACCCGACGTCGGTAGCGTCGACCCGACGAATGCAAACAATGAATGTCAGGGTGTGAGCTGGAATTGAACCCAAACATTCTGCGTGGCAATGAAGCGTTTTACCGCAGAGCCAGTTCTATCTATCTATCTATCTATCTATCTATCTATCTATCTATCTATCTATCTATCTATCTATCTATCTATCTATCTATCTATCTATCTATCTATCTATCTATCTATCTATCTATCTATCTATCTATCTATCTATCTATCTATCTATCTATCTATCTATCTATCTATCTAGCCGTTTTGTTTGAGTGCTCTCGTGGTCATCCCCTTAACTTGGCGTGATCCAAAATTAGCATGGGAGGGTAAGAAGATTTGACGATTATGAGGCGCTGGTCAAGACATCTAATGACACCTTGGAAAACTTCCTCATGTCGTGACCGATGCCTGAAAGTTTTAAGCACTCGATTACGCTGTTGTATTTTTTCAATAAATATTTATTTGTTTAGAGCAGGCTTGACTCCCTCTTCACTTTGTCCTTTTTGTAGAGAGGAGGAAACTGTGGAGCACTTTTTCATCTCTTGTAGAAAGTGTTCAACATTACGAAAAGTATCACTAGAAATACCATTACGGATCCTTGGCTTAGATTTGACAACGTCAAATTTACTATTCCTCGGTTGCCATACCCTAGGCCACAGCAATGGGAAAGTTTGCATGGCCGTGCAAGATTTCATTGTAGAATCTAAAAGATTTACTTAATAACCTCAATACCAAAATATTCTCAGTTATCCCATGTAGGCTATTGAAAAATCTTCTTTAATATCAATCATTTATTAGTCAGTCATTAGGAACTGATTCATCAACATTTTTCCTCAAAAATAATTTACAAAAAACAATATTTCTGTTAATTTTCTTTTCGCCAGTATTTATTTATATACATTCGTTTTTTTTAGTAAGCTACCCGATTCTTTGCCGATTCCTCGGGGGGGGGGGGGGGGGTGAGCCACGAGTTTAGAATCTAAATCTACATAAAAGATGCAAATATCCCGTCACGGACGCCATCGAACACTTCCCGCCAGACAGGGGCAGATACACACGGGCGGGTATGTGCCGCTGGTATGCGGGTATGTGCCACAGGTGATTGACACTTAGTATCTACCCAAGAAATACGAGAACACACGTGGGCAATTTTAACGTGCGAGTGTTAAGAAATGCCCCACGTCGGTAGCGTCGTCCCGACGAATGCAAATAATAAGTGTCAGGGTCCCAGCTAGAGTCAAACCCAAGCATTCTGCGTGGCACTGAAGCATTTTACCACAGAGCTATGCCACGTCTCGTAACTACTTTTCAAATAGGTACTAGTCTTCGTGAAACGTCCATTGTGGTTGCAGTGCTGCCTACCCAGTTTTATAATCATTACATATGTACTCCTTTGATGCAGCCGTTACGTCGGGTTGACGTGAATTGTGGTCAGTTGCCATGCGCTGATTTTGATTTATGTAGCAGTGCCCTGGGCCAGCATCCTCGCGAGCGTCAGCGCTTCATATCAGCTTCTGTTGTTGCTAATACGTATGTTCCAGTTGGCATCGTTCCACAAGTACACACAACTTGTTATATAAACATCTGCAACTTTTCAACATATTCTGAGCGTGCAACATTTGTAAATATATTTAGCGTCATTTCATGCTGTGTCGCTCAATAAAAAAATTTCAACACGGTCGCCTTCCCTCCACATGCTTTGCATTACGTCGATTCACGGGTATGTGGGATCTGCCATTTTTTTATTTTATTTGTAGCAGTGCATCATATCAGTTTGAAACCTCAAGTTCAGGCTTGCTGTGGTAATTATATCAAACATCTCGCTGTGCGGTGTTGTCATGTATTCACGCTAGCACGGTCACCTATATTACATGCTCATCTACTGCGCACATGAACTTATATGACAGAAACATTACTGGCTACACTAAGTAAAAGCAATTTTGAAAGGTAACTAAACTGCAATATATTTTTGAGATGCAACTAATTGATTACTGACACAAAGCTGATGAAAGAGGGACGCAACGAAATGCAAGGAGCTTGAACAGACAAACGTCGTGTTTGATACCCTTCACTATGAGAGAAAAATAAAAGATAAAAAATACAGAAAAAAGGGAGAGATGAAAAGATTGATTGTTTGATATGTGGGGTTCAACGTCCCAAAACCACCATATGATTATGAGGGACGCCGTAGTGGAGCGCTCCAGAAATTTCGACCGCCTGGGGTTCTTTCACGTTGGTAAATCTCGCGGGAGGACAATGTTCAGTGTGCTTTGATGCTTAACGTGTTAGATCCTTCTATCAGTGCATACTGCAACTTTAGATGTCGCACAAAAAGCGCTTTTATGACTCCTTATGCTGGGCTGCGCAAAAGACCATTGATAAACTGATGCGAAATATTCTGATGAAGAACATCCAGATTTTCCCTAGAGAGTTGCCTTAAGGCATGAAATGCTCGCCCATTACCTAAATCCCTGAAAATAAATACTATAACCGTTTTTCTCTATTATGTAACATATGAATTCGCTACTGAATATATTGTGCTTTCTAATGTAGCCATCTTGCGTGTGATGTTTTGTAGAATTTCTGTTTTAAATGATAGAGCATATAAAGAAATATATTCGCGCTAACATATCATTCCTAATTATTGGTGTAAGAAAAGAAAGAGGAAGAAATAAAGAAACACTGAAAATAAACTTTAGTTTTCATATTTGCAAGTTATGATAATAAACCTCGCTTGCCTCTAGAAGGTGCTTGGTAAAGTTCAAAACGCGCGAAAATAACATGTGGCCATTGCGACGCCAGCTGAACTTGCTCGCATCAAACGCGGTGACATCACAGATATCGACGACCATTACTGCGTCCTACGAGGTTCGTGATCGGCAAGTACAAAGATTCAGGAAGTTTCGTCGAGCAACTATCACCGAAATATAAAACATACGTCTTGGAACTGATTTGAAAGTCATGTGCGATGATTTCGGCGAGAAACATCAGAATAAACATTCGACCTTGTTTTTTTCTTCGAAAAAGGTAAGTCTGATGATAAAATTACCTAAACTAGACGTCTGAGAGTACAATTGATTGTTCTAAACCAATTTCACTATTTCATAAGTGTACCTTTATACCTCATTACTCGGAACATTCTATTAGGCATGGTTGCAACTAATATTCAATGCTTATCGCAGTGAACAGCCGAAGTTTCTAGTTCATTTTGTAAATTATTGTAACCATGTACCACACGCACATCGGCGGCACGGCCTGCCCCGCCACTGTGGTCTAGTGGATAAGGCATTCGGCTGCTCATCGCAGGTTGCCGGATCTCGGCTGCGGCAACTGCATTTTAGATAAAGGCGAAAATACTGTAGGCCTGCGTGCTCAAATTCGGGTGCATGCAGGCTAAAGAACCCCAGGTTGTCGAAATTGCTGGAGCCCTCCACTACGGCGTCTCTCATATTCCTGTAGTGGTTTTGGGGCGAATCTCAAGTATCAATCAATCAAGCTGCACGGCATGAAGTCCTTAAATTTTGAAGTGTTGATTATGTTTGACTTCTGCGTAAAAACCAAGCCATAAAATTTACTTATAAACGTCGCCCGTTTCGCAAATTGAGGCGTCATGACAGATTGTGAGTGTCATTTGTTTCACTTCAGGTACTGTGCATTTTTCCCCGTAATGGTTAAAATAATGGTTAGCCCTCACTACTCTTGTCAACAATCATTTGGTAATAGAATAATCTTTCAATTCCACTGAGAGATCGTTGATTGATCGATCGAAAAACATGTAGAGCTTGGGCTTCCCAATAGTATTCTGGATGACAAAGGCCTTAGCAAATATATTTCTTTGTGAACGGGTGAAACTTCCGTACTCTGAAAACTTCAAGCCCATGAAACAGGCGTGTTCATAAATTAATGAATAAATAGAACGTTGAAACACAATAACGACGTTAATTTTCGCGAGCATTGCTCATTTGGATAAGGTTTTATAATGAAGATGATCTGTGTGCACTAGCTTACTAAAGTGCTCACCTGTTTTTATAAAACACCAGTGGCATGCATCCAGGCAGTTACCGAATGGAATAACATTTACTGCTTGTAGTTACCTATGAACGACGTAGGATGTGAATTAAGCTCTGTGAAAGAGCAAATGAGCTTCGCGATAAAATACTTAGACACGCAAAATAAGGGACCGATGTGCATCCCTAAATTACGAATGCAATAGTACCCCTGCAAAACTAGACATCGACAAACTCTAAGTAAAACATTATGATCAGTCATAATATTTCTAATATTGAAGCGAAAAAATGTACGAATCCTTAAAAATCATTTGACATGAATGAAGACACTCTGTATTTGATACAGGTTGTCATCATCGTGAACTATTGTAATGTAACTCACTGTAACATGCCAGATTCGTACCTTCTTGAGATCTCATACGGCCGGTCAGTTCAGGAACCACCTTCCCTTATTAAAATCAATGTCCTTCGATGACGTTCAATGGCGTAAGGCTTAATGTTCGCCATTCTATATAAACGACAGATCCTCATGTAATTTCTTTTCGTAGTGTTCAAATCTTGCTAGTTTACGCTCATGTTTGTTCTCTCAGAACTCCGAATGCCTATATTATACGAAACAATGCCAAATCGCTGACACTATACTTTTAGATTTGTCATGTTAACACATCCATCGTTTTCATATATGGCCAATCAGCACCGTGCCGTCGTTCTCAAGCATACAGCTAGCGAAACTATATCAACCGTTTCCGTAAGCACTTTCTCTCACTGCTTGCTAAACAGACACACCAGTGGTCCGAGCAGAAAACAACACTCACGCTCCGGAAGCGACGCGCGCCTCGCGTATTCTCCGGCTGCTTCAGCGTCAACTCCGTGTGCCGTGGCCGGCGTCGCGCAGTGACACAACGAACACTAAAAGTGGCAAACCGAGCTCTCGGCGGAGCTGCGCAAGTCCATTCATGCTGCGATGAAAAACCCCGTGAGCAATGGGTTGTGACCGAAGCATCGCTTAAGGTTAGTCAGTCGACTCGGGGGAGAAACTTTAGCCGGTGAAGGGAAAGCAAACTTCCGAGGTGTTCCCCAGGGGGTGCGGGGTGGCCGTTGCCTTATCATAGTTACATGTTTTTTTCTTTTGGTCTTTCCCAATCTCTTGTTTTCACATTCCCCGCTTAGCATACTTGATAAGCGAGCGGGGAGATGTCTGATTGATACAATATGCCACCGACGTGTTCCTAACAACGTGCTCTGCTTCTCTCCGCCCAGCTCTCCACTTGCAGCCCTCGCCACCCAGAACCGGTTGCTCACTCTCCGCTGCACGATTCTCTCCTTTGCTCTTTGATGTTGCGTCGTAGCGAGAGTTGGTTTCTTTTTGTGCAGGTTTTGCGTGGGCGGTGGCTGTCAATAGGTCGTAATTTGTGTTGGCTCAGCCGAGCGGAGAGTTCCGGTGACGTGACCGACGCGCGTGTCACGCACGACACTTGGCAGTGCGCCGCGAGTGTTGTGCCGGCCGTGGCTGGACAGCGCAAGGGAGAATGGTCATTGGAGCGCAGAATAAATATTATATAGCGCGAGCTCGTAAACACCGCTGATGAATAGTAGGCTAATAATTATAGGGCGTAGGGGTACACGGGAAATGAGAAATGGGAGAGCTATCACAGCAGGTCTCCTTATTAAGTAAGCACAATAGGCGCACATGTTATCAAGTTCGGAACAAGAAGCCAGGGGGTCGTAGGAGTGCAATGGGACCGCCTGCCCCCCTCCCCTACCCCAGAAAATTTCAACGAATTGGGGAGTTTCACAAACGACAAACAATGAAATGAACGTTCTTTTAAGTCACAGCTTTGCCGCAAAGGCGAAGCAATGAACACGATAGCAGCAAGTTGGACGGTAACTCGCCGAACGGCAAGCAGATAGAAGCCAGCCCCACGTCTCAGTTATTACTTAGTATTTTAGCAGTACCTGTGAATCTCTGAGAAATCCCCATTACCAACATCACCTCACCAGCCTTATTCTTTCTTCTTGCGACCTACGAGTGCAGAGGAAGTTCTTCGTGTTATAACTACGCTCAAGTCCACGGGACCTGGTCTTGACTCTGTTCATCCATCTCACATAAAGTTAGTCTCTAGCGAGCTATCTCCTGTCATTGCAGATATCGTTAACAAGATGTTTAAAGCAGGAATAATTACTGACTCCCCAAAAGTTGGTAGAATAACACCTGTTCAAAAAAAAAAAAAGGTGATCGCGAACTTCTTAGTAATTATAGGCCCATTTGTTCTCTTCCATTTTTCAGCAAAATAATCGAGTGTCTTATGCATACAAGATTAATATCCTACCTGACAAAGTTTAATCTGTTGACATCTAAACAGTACGGCTTTCGGCCTGGCTATTCCACTGAGCTTGCGCTTCTAACCCTCACCGATAAAATAAAGGGGGCAATTGACCAAGGCTTGGTAGTTGGTGGCGTATTCATAGATTTAACGAAAGTTTTTGACACAATTATTCACAAAATTCTTATACATATACTTGAATCGTATGGCATAACTGGCCCTGCACTTCAATTTATATCTAGTTGTCTGTGCAATTGCACTCAAGTTGTTCAGATTGACGGTAAAGTTTGAGCAGCTAAGAAAGTAAATCAAGGTGTTCCTCAAGGCTCGATTCTTGGCCCGCTGCTCTTTTTGCTATTTATTAATGATCTACCTAATGTTTTGACTGCTACAGACTGTATCTTATATGCAGATAACACGACCATATTTACTTATTTTAGAAATGTCGATGAGCTAAAACGACACATTAACTTGGATCTACATAATATAAGTTCCTGGTGCGGAATGGACATGTTAAGAATTAATCCATATTAAACTGTTTTTATGATTTTTCATTTCTTCCCGACTGTACTTTCAGAATCTATATGTGTGCGTCTGGATGATAATTTAATTTCCATGTCCGACAGTGCAACGTTTCTCGGTGTAGTTATTGACCGGCATATGAAATTCAATCTTCATGCGCAATCACTCATTCGCTAGACAACCTTTGGAATACGCGCTATAATCAAAACTCTTTCATATTTTCTGGCACACATAATCCACTCCCTTTATCACACACATATTCACAGCCATTTATCTTATTGCACATCAGCCTGGGGTAACACATATTTGACCCACCTCAACCAACTGCAACGCCTACAGAATCAAGCACTTCGACTAATGACTTTCAGCCATTTCTTAACTAATGCAACGTCACTTTATCAGAATTTAAATATACATCCTCTTTATTACCTCTTTTCGCTGAAGTTATCAGTTGTCATGTATAAGCTTTTTCGCAGTAATGTGCATATAGATGGCATTGTCGTGGAGGGCCTTGTAAAGAATAATATTACTAGGTTTTCTGAGCTTGATAACCGCCTTCTGCCTAACGTTCGGACAAACTACGGCAAGTTCACTACCACATTTACGGGAATCAAGCTGTGGATTTCCCTTCCTTACGTAATAAAATCATCAACAGAACATGCATTCAAAAACCAAGTAAAGAAATATTTTTTGCAATGGTTGTCTTCATCTTAGCAGCTGCTTTTTAATGTAGCGATAACAATTGCAACATGTTATATTGGCCTTACGTTTTGTATTATAACTTGCACTTGTTTGTTCTCAATGTTTTCTTTTTTTTTGCCTTGCTAAACATAAATGTATTTTCTACTTTCGTTTTTTTTTTCCGCTCTGTGCTTTTTTTTTTCTTACTGAAGATGCCGTAACAACTGAATGTTGTATGTTTTGTTTGTTCTCGCGTTAACATCATGTACGGGTGCCCCCCTGACAGTTTCTAAATTGGGGATCCTTGTGTGTATTACCAATCCTGTATGCGCTTTTCTGTAAACTGACATCGTTGTTGAACAAACTTGAAAACTTGAAACTTGAAACTTCGCTGTGTCTGATAAGCCCACCCTTTTTGCAAGCGGAGAGTGTGCAACAAGTGCAGTGATCTATATGCACCCGGTAACTACAACAGAATCGTTTCAGTGAAAGTCAAGACGTACTATACTCCTCACCGCGAGATAAGGGCACGTGAGTGAGCGTCCTCTGCATTCATCTTCGTGGGGCAAAGTCCACGTGAGAGATGAGAGCGCGCACCACCTCGTCGTGATGATGTGGCGACGCGTGCTCGAAGCGCCAGCTTGTTGGTATAGGTGAAAACACGATAGTTCCCCCCCTCCCCCCGAGATGCTCGTCAAGAGCGGTAAGTGGTAACACCGATAAGTGGTCAACAGTGGTAAACGGAGCGTGTTATATAGCTTGTGCACGTGATTTTGTTATTGGCTTTCTAAGCTTGCGAGGTGGTATTTTACGAAATACCACTTTCAATAAACGTCACTTGCACGTCCCGCGTTGTTGTGTGCTTTACTTTGCTCGTGTGCTAGCGAACACGTGAAATACTTATTTGCAATCAGGTGTCCGCTCACATTTCTAAGAATTCATTTCAATAAAGAAAAGAACAAGCAGCATAAAGAAAACCACAAAAACATTAAAGCACTAGTTAGGTGATGAGGCGCCTGTTAACTATGGGAGCACCGTTTTATCAGTTCCTGCTCAAGATTACGTTGCAGAAGCTAGGCCCTTTACACAAATGCTTCGAAGTTCAATTGACTAGAAGTAGTCCCTCCTTCTTCCCGCGTATTGCTTTCGTGGCAGCATTGCTTTCGTGGCACTGGGTCGAAGCTTGTCTGATCGGATTTGCCGAGAACGCAGAGAGTACGGCACCAGCATGGCACTCCGCGTAGTTCACCAGCGCCCGAGACTGCCGAGCGTGGGCAGCAAAAGGGTGGCATCAGAGACGTCATGATGACGACCCTCTAACTGCCTCAAGGTGCTTCCAATGGGCCTCTTCCGAGACCCAACGCAGCGCGTTGACTCCTCACATCGGTGTAACTTCGGCCCATAATACTGCTGTGTACCACTCTTCATATCTGACGTAAAAAATCTGATTGTGTTTTTTTTTCATTTCTCATTAGCTACAAAACAAATTCGTCGGTCCCTTCTCGGGTCCACCTGAGACGACTGAAAGGCCAGAACAACCCTCGTTTTCTTCCAATTCCATGCACTGAATGTTTCCTACTTCCCTCCTGGATATTTTTCTTACTGGTTTCTTACTGCCTCATGAATTTAAGACAAAGCTAGCTTTCTGCCCCTCAGCTGGTTATGCACTGCCCTCATGATTGGCCCATTTCAACCAATATGACGCTGTCAAGTTATGTGACCTTCCGCTACGTCACAAATATTTATGATATGTGACGGCATATGATGACGCTATCACGTAATGATGATTTTGCGCATTACTCGTGTTCACGCCATCGACGCAACAAGACGCCGACGATCAATTTTGGCTTTTGATGAGGCATTTAAAGCTATCGCATTAATGCACTGAACGGCTGTAGCTTCGTGAAATTGCAGCTTCCGCTGGTGTGCGGGGAGAGCGTGCTTGCAGTAAACAAGCAGATATGTTGGTCTCCTATTAGATCTTCGCGCTACACTCTAATATGTAGCCGTCATTTACAACCCGAGTATTTTATAGATAATAAGCAGTGGTGGCTGAAGACTACCCGTCAAATCTGGCAACATGGCAATTCCTATTACTAAACGGGAGTACACTGCATCCGAACAGTCAACAAATGAGTCTATCCCTAACAACGCTGCCTCGCGATCACTGCCGTCTACAACGCTAACATTACACCCTGAATCTGAATGGGAGCCTATGGGCACCACACAAGAATTCGGCTCTACTCTGCTCGCTACCGATTTAAGAGGCCAGAGGGATGAAGAAAGAAACAGTGCTGAGCAGCCTGATATTAACGCTACAACAATCTGTCCACGAATACACAGACAAGCTCAATCAACTGATGACAAGCCGAATTTTCCATACCTGTCACCATGGCTCAAGATGAAGAGTCGGCATTATATTTCAAACTTTAACAGCGCCTGTTCAAAACATAGGCAATGACAGCAGAAATCGCGACGCATATGGACTCCAGTTGTTCTTGTTTATTTCACGATGATTTCGTTGTTTAGGCTCTCAAATGGTGAGATCACCTGCCATTGCTACGGCGTTTACACTCATGCAAACCCGGTGTGCGGTAACACACAAATTCAAAATTATTTTGCTCACTTGAAACAACAATTGTTTTTATAAGACATTCTGTGTATGTATGTAATGAAAGTTGCTACTATACTTGCTATTGAAAATATTTCCAATAGGACCATCCCAATGTTGAATGCACGGCCAAACATGTGGAAAAATGAACTATCTTGCAACTTTGTACCTGCCTGTAAACTGTCTTTCGCACTCTATTTGCCTGAAAATACTTTTTGTCTACAGGAAGACATTCTGAGAAAATGCAAATGTTAACTATCGCATTTCGCCGTAAGTTGTCTTTGTATCAAAAAATCTACGAGATGGACCACATTCTTTATGTTCGAGGCCACATACAAATCCACGAGTGAGTAAAAATTTGTAAAACTTATTTTATGTAAAACGCCTGTAATTGTTCCAAAGGTGAAAAAAAAGTTCTGACATAACTTATGAAGAATGTATTTTAACGACCTCGTGGTTTAGGAGCTATGGTTTCGAGGTTTAAGAAAATATCAACATGAAGCTTGCTGTAGTGGAAATTCTTTTTTCGCAAAATATATTTTCAGGGAACACTGTTGACTTTCGGTAGATCTCAATTCTTTTCAAGTTAATCGCAGCACCAAGGTTGGTGTGTAGTGACGCATAATCGCAGTTGCGCTTCCTTCACAATCTGTCTTTGTCGATTGGAATCTATGAAACGCTTTCTTTGCTGCAAGAAGATGGGTTACTAGTCTTCATGAATAACTGACGAGTTATCTTTACACGTCTCATGGTTCTAGGCCGTCTTGAAGGTGGTACTTATATCTAGAGAAGGCAACTTCGCCTATACCTCATGAACACTTACTATGTTTATTAGGTGATTTGATCCCAATACTTGTTAACCTGACCCTTCGCGAATGCAAAGGATGGCGAAAGCATGCATGTTAGCAAGCGCGGCCTTTACTAGGCCTGATCTTTGGCATATTTCACCCATGCAGAAACAGCTGAAAGGAAACACCACAATTATATGTTACGCAAGGACGTAAGAGCAAGAGGTTCATACGACGTTCGCTAAAGGCTTTTCAATTGTGCGGCCAGGGGTATATGATGTACGTTGTGAGCGTTTAGAACTTGTTTGTGATCACTATGCCTGGGTTAAATCCAATGTCATACGACAGGTGCTTTCAGGGCAAGCACAAGGAATATTCTTTTTGGCGCCACAAGAAAACACCGGATTGAATGAGCGCGGTACTAAAAGTGAGAGGAGTGCTTTATATAAAAACAAATGTTATCACGACGTCAAAAACAGAGGTATTGCCACAGAGATCGAGATACAAGCAGATCGGTCTCTTGTTCATTAAAGCGCGCAAACGAGTTCTTTGTCTTTTCTCTTGTAATTCATAGCACTTTCATAAGTTTCATCGTCTCGCTTGCCACAAGAACGTGGCATTTGTCTCCCTCCTGAAGAGGCATCGTCCCGATGCACAACTTATGTGCCCTACTAGGCGTATTGATTGGTCGCACACAGTCGGCAACCGGGAGCTAACTAACTAGATGAATACGGTTTCATGCGCACTAAGCGCATTACATCGGGTAAATGGTTTCGGCCCTTAGAAGTAGAATCACTGTCTGGAACAACTTCGTAGTTCACGTCATTCAGGCGTCGCGTGACTGTATGGGCCAAAGTACCGTCTTAGCAGTTTTTCAGGCAGTCCACGTCGATGTATCGGAATCGAGACTCATACTGTGTCGCCTGGTGGGTAGCTAATTAGCTTGTGTCGCGGTTCGTGCCGTTGAGCATTTTAATGCTGCTGATGACAGATGCGCACGCTCGCGAGCTGTTTGGCTTCCTCGGTGCGCTGAGTAAATTCTTCAGCGTCTACATGGATGACGTCACACTCATGCGACAACTAGGCATACAACGTTGTCATGACTCCGCCAAAACGGATCAGACTGAACGGTGTCCGTCCAGTGGTTTCTTGTCGAGCGGTATTGTAAGCAAAGGTCACGTACAGCAATATCTGATCTCAGCTTTTCTGTTTCGTGTCAGCGTACATGCTGATCATGTCTGTGAGGGTCCTATAGAAGTGCTCCGTCAGTCCGTTTGTCTTCGGATGGTATGCAGTTGTTCTCCGGTGAGCTAATGATTGATTTGTGGGGTTTAACGTCCGAAAACCACCATTTGAATATGAGAGACGCCGTAGTGGAGGGCTCCGGAAATTTCGACCACCTGGGGTTCTTTAACGTGCCCCGAAATCTGAGTACACGGGCCTACTCTCCGGTGAGCTATACCGCCGAGTCTGAAAACCGACTCCAAAAGCTCTGCGGTAAAGGCAGGTCCTCTGTCTGTAATCACTGTTGTTGGAATGCCATGCCGAACAACGATATTTTCGATAAACAACTAAGTGGCTTCTGCTGCTGCGCCGCGTTGCATAGCTTTAGTCTCCAGATACCGAGAGAAGTAATCGGTGACCACAATAATTCATCTGTTCTTCGTGGTGGAAGTTGGAAAAGAGCCCGAAAAATCCATCCGAATCTGGGTGAACGACATTGCTGGTGCCTCGACTGGATGGAAGAGACCGTCAGTCGGTACAAGTTTGCACGTGATGTTTAACAGCAGCAGATAGCATTGGCCAGTAGTACTTGCGTCGCAGTCGGCACAATGTTTGGGTGTAGCCGAGATGACCAGAAGTGCCTTGATCATGGCACGATTCCATAATTTCTTTGCGAAGGCATGACGGCGCACCGAGCAAGTGCGTGTTGTCGGTAAGAGAGAAGTTTTTCGTATGGAGAACATGCTTCCGCAAGCAAAAAGCTGGCGGTCCTCTAGCGAATAACTACGGAACGTCGTTACGACGTCCTTATAAATATTGAGTCGTAACAGCTCAGGGTCACTGCATGCGCTGCTCTCGTGTAATAGTGACCACGTTGACAACTACCGATACTGCCGCGTCGATGTTTTTGTCATCAGGAGCGACAGACTCGACTGGCGACCGTAGGAGACAGTCGACATCGGTGCGCCTGTTCCCAGATTTGTAGATGATAGTCATGTCGAATTCTCGAAGCCTAAGGCTACAGCGTGCCAAACAGACAGATGGATCTTTAAGGTTAGTGAGCCAGCACACAGAGTGACAATCGATAACAACCTTAAAGGAGCGGCCGTAGAAATGCGAACGAAGTTTGATGACCACCCACACCACGGCGGGGCACTTCTTCTCAATAGTCGAGTAGTTCTTCTACGTGCGAGAGAAAGTTCTGCTTGCGTAGGTTAATAGTTTTTCGCAGCTGTCTTGCCACAGCACAAGAACGGCATCCAGACCTACTTGCTGGCGTCAGTGTGAAGTGCTGTAGAGGCCTGCTGGTCGAAGTGCGCAAGCACTGTAGGTGTTTGCAGGCGGTGCCATAGTTTATTGAATGTCATTTGCTCCTGTTCATTCCAAAAGAGGGGGACTCCCTCACGTGTGAGTCGTGTGAATGGCACCGCAATAGACAAAACGTCCTTGATAAATCATCGAAAATAGGCGCACAGTCCTAAGAAGCGCCTCGTGGCCTTTCTGTAGCGTGGTGCAGGAAATTTTGCTATGGTATTTCTTTTGATCTGGTAAGGTCGAACGCCCTCGTGACTGACGAAGTGGCCTATGAAGTTGAGTTTGTTGAAACCAAAATTACATTTTTGTGGTTTTAAAGTAAGGTTAGCTGAAAGTATGACTTGGAGGACAGTGAATAAACGACTGAGATGTTACTCAAACGTTCCCGAGAGTGCAGTCAAATCGTCCAGATATACCAAGCATGTTTGCCACTTCAGGCCTAATAGTACGGTCTCTGTGAGACACTGAAAAGTGGCTGCCGCCCAGCGCAACCCAACTGGAAGCACCTTAAATTCGTGAAGTCTATCGGGCGTCAAAGGGGCTGTTTTTTTTTTTCACAATCTCTCTCGTCGACTTGTATCTGACAGTAGCCGCTTCGTTGGTTCATTTATGGGAAATAGCGCGCATGACTCAGCCGATCGAGTGAATCGTCTATGCGAGGCAGTGGATAGACGTCTTTTTTCGTGACTTGGTTCAACTAGCGATAATCAATGCGGATCCGCAAGCTGCCGTCTTTTTTCTTGGCAAGAACGACGGAAGACACCTAAGGACTTTGCGAAGGTTGTATGACGGGCATCGAACATCTTCTGTAGTTGTTCCATCTCCTCGCGTTCTTTCGGAGCCACTTAGTAGGGATTGTGCCAAATCGGTCGTGTACCATGAAGTACATGAAAAGCAGTCACTGTAATGGTGTATGAGTTTAAGTAGGTGCTTCCTATCAGAGGGCGGCAACGTGGAGCAGATGTTCAATGACAAAGTCATCAAGGCAAGGACAGTCGCGTCGTCCGGTTGCAAGGCAAAACAATCCCTGACTTAGTCCACATCGTCGTAGCAGACAATCGCGGTAGCCTTTTGGATTCGACGGCACTCGTTGCGGCAATTCGTGGGGAGCACTTCTGCCTGTCGATCAGTAAGCGCCAGCATGCCTCTCGCGATGAAAATGCCTTGCGTAAGCAAAGAATCAATCATGTGCTCAGCTATCACGTTCATATAGCAAGCCCACCCACTGGACACCGACACAATTGATTGATATGTGGGGTTTAACGTCCCAAAACCACTATATGATTATGAGAGACGCCGTAGTGGAGGGCTCCGGAAATTTAGACCACCTGGGGTTCTTTAACGTGCACCGAAATCTGAGCACACGGGCCTACAACATTTCCGCCTCCATCGGAAATGCAGCCGCCGCAGCCGGGATTCGAACCCGCGCCCTGCGGGTCAGCAGCCGAGTACCTTAGCCACTAGACCACCGCGGCGGGGCGGACACCGACACAAGGCAGCAGAACCTCGGTGGGAGCGTAACATCGTCGGCTGTTCGAAACGGCCGTGTGATTCATGGTTGCTGTTGTGTACATACGAATTTGCGCAAAACGTCATCATACGATGAGAAATATTGATAACATCTCCAAGATTTTGAAGAAATTTCATACTCAAAATTAGCTCCTTACAGCAGTCTGGCAACGCGACAAAAGTGATGACGAAGCTGCAATCCCCGATGCGTAGCCAAGGGGTGCATTTACCCGTGAGAGTCATCAGCTGACCACCGGCACTCCTTATGTGCGGCCCTGTCCACGGCGTCTTAACCTTTCTAATACCGTAAACAAGCTCCTGTCCCATGATCGAGAAGTCGGCGCCAATGTAAACAAGTGGTCTGACGTGTCGTCCGTCTATGAGAATGCCAAGAGCAGCACGTACAACTTCATCATCATTCGTATTCGTCGTCGCATTTGTCTTTGTTGTCGTCGTCATATCTTCTTGCGGTAGTAGGGCGACCTTTTTGGTGTCTCGCCGATTAGCAACCTTGCCCCCGGAGGTCACAGCAGTTCGTTTCTCCGGCGCGGGCTAGTCGAACGGCCTCTGGGGACGTCCGCGTAACTCTGATGGTTCGAGGAAGTGTGATGCGCAGGGGATGGAGATCATCAGCGACGCGGTGGAGTTGCTTGGTCAGCCGACAGTTAATCGGTATGGTGTGTGCGACGGACTTGAAGGGGAAAAGAAGCGGGACGAGAAATAAAATGGCAGCATATCAACGGAGTGAATGATGGAGAGTTGGGCGAAGCATCCGTCCGTCCATTCGTTCTCGCTTCCGTCCGTCCATGCGTGCATCTGTATGGCTGCCTGTGCGTCTATCCGCCCGTCCGTGCGTGCGTCTGTTCGTGTGTCCACACGTCCATCTGTGCGTTCGTCCCTGGGTTCGTCCATGCATTCGTTCCTGCGTCCGTTCATGCATCCATTCGTTCGTGCAGCCATCTGTGCGTCCATCCATGCATCTGTCCGTGTGTCCGTTCATCCACCTATTCAACACTCCAAGTACCACCATCTCGCATCTTTTCATCATATATTCCTCATATAGAAGCACCGCCATCTAGCGGACATTCCAAGGACTGAACGAGAGGAGGCACACGCACACTTTCTTACGGCTTACGCTTCGTGTCTACTTTCCACATTTAACCACCTCGAGTTCATGGTATATACTAGTTCACTATAATCATGGCACTGCGGCCCAACGCTCGCAAAACCTTTCTAAAACAAAGGAGGTTACGCCCAGCGAGTATTACGTAGCAAACCTTTCTTGTCAGATAGTGCTCAATGTACATGCCAATGGCTGTTAAGGGGGAATGAAAGACAGGAGAATTCTGCTTTTAGTTAACGCGCACGCTGCGAATTTTTTATTGATCAACAACGCACAGAAGAAACTTCCCACCGGCACCACCTTGGGGGTCAAAATATAAAACTGCTTACACACTACGACTACTACTACGGCTACGAGGGACGAACGGGTGCCGCTATAAGGAGCTTCGCCCCTAAAATTGCGGAACGCAGAATCACCATCACGGCAATAGCGGGCAAAGTGACCTGGTTCCCCGCAGCGGAAACAAATAGGTTGACGGTCGGCCGTGCGCTTCAAGTCAGGTCGGCGAACTGGTGGTCGTCTCACGGATTGTTGTTGCCACCAGGCACGGCTGTGGGTGGTGACTGGAAGGGCGTCGCCTCAAAAGCCAGTGAAGGACGACGGACCACATCAGCATAACTCGTTGGATATGGCTCGGGACTTCGCGCCGGTGGTGTAAAGGCTTGCTTTAACTACTGGCTGGTGATTTCGGCAAAAGATGCGACAGGCGGTTGGGTAAGAGAAACGCAGAGGGCCCAAAATTCTTCACGCAATATTTTCCTGACCATTTGTATTAGGGGACCTTTTGCAGACGGCAGTGTTCTGAGCTGCAGCAGTTACTGCCATGTGGTTCGGCAGGTGGTCAAAGTGTCGGCATCGTTGTTGGATTGCGCGCTCGACGACAATAGCCTCTTTTATGAATTCTTCTACTATTGTAGGTAGATTTTGTACGAGGTCCGTGAACATTTGTTCCTTAGCACCCCACGATTGGTGACGCACCTTCTTTGCCTCGGGTATGTCAGGGTCAGCTCGTTGAAACAGACGGATGATACCCTCTGCGTACATGGTGGCTGTTTTGTTGGGTTTTCGCATGCGGGTTTCAATCAGTTACTGTGCGCAATCCCGTCGGTCTGAGTTCAAAATTGTGTCGAGGAGCTTTCGACGGAAATCGTCCCAAACTTGAAAAGAAGCCTCGCGGTTCCCATACCACATGCGAGCGCTATTTCCCAGTGCGAAGTGTGCACGGCCAACTTTCTGTTGTTCGTTCCAGTGGTTGAATACAGCGACCCGTTCGAACTATTCGTACCCGTTATCTATATCATCATACTCTTCCCCACGCAAAATTTAGGAACGGGATGATATCCAAAAATCACCTGCAAGGGAAGAGCTGTCTGCGATGGAAGAACTGTGGATGTGGTAGAAGCTGCCATGTTGTTAATAGGCGCAACAGGTGTGGTCTCTAGACTTAGGTCTACTAGGCACTGGCTGAACAACTGCACCGGTGTCGTGACGAGGGGCTGAGTTTTTGGACTAGCTGAACGGGTCCAAGCAAGGCTGTCCTGCATCAGGTTGTAGGCTCCAACACCCTACACCAGTGTCATGACGTCAAAAAAGAGGTCTTGCCGCAGAAATCGAAATACTAGAAGCAGGTCGGTCTCTTGATTATTAGAACGCGCAAGTGAGTTCTTCGTCCTTTTTATAGTAATTCATCGCACATGCATAAGTACCATCGTCTCACCGGAAGCACGTGACAATATGGTGTGCCTAGAGGACATGGGTCACCTTGTTAGTATACTTATAAATCAACATTGGTGTCGAGGCTCACAAATTTATAAGGTGTGCTTATCTCTTTATTTTATTGATTTATTTACTTATTTAACTAGTTATTTTTATTTTTTTTAATTTATTTATTACATACTACGGAACCCTAAGTCTAAGGAAGCTGGCGGCATCAATATATGGTGAAAAATAAAGAAAATGACGCGCAAAAAAGTTTGACGGTCAATTTGAATAGCAAACATAAAGAAAGGAAAGAAGAACTACATAATAATATTAGAATATTTTTGCTATCCCTCAACAGAAATTCTCTTCAGATAAATGGACAACGGAAACATAGTCATTTTTCCTCTACACCACGATATAGCTCAACCAGAAAGGAAAATTTGGAAACTCAAATGATGCACTGATAGTTTAGGATTTATGGAGAGGCGAAGAGGGAAAAGCAGTGGATACTTGGAGGACCCCCGGGGTGCTTATTTAAAATCTGAGACTATGCGTGGAAAATTTCGATCTTTATAAGCAGTTTTTCTATTCAAATAAGTTGTTAAGAATTCAGAATGAGGTGTTAAAGTGTTAAACATGTTGGTAGCAAGTAGCTGCGTTACAGCATAATAATTACCAACATGCATAGCAGGCTTAACTTCTGTGTTTCTCAGAGCTCTCTGAAGCTTGCAAATAAATTAATGCTCTAACTGAAAATTTTTCAGCAATCAATACTGTGTTCACAACATTGTAGCTCCAGCATGTTCAAGAAGACCGTAGGTTTGCACTGCGAAATTCTAGTGATGAACATCCCCAAAAAGAACCATGGTCGACCTTACCTAGATGGCGGGATCCTTGAACATTACCTGTGACTATCTATCCATTATATATCGGCCTATATATAGTAATCAGATACCATCCTCTGACACATCTATATAGTTTTTCATAGATAGATAGATAGACAGATAGATAGAGGGATAGATAGATAGGTAGATAGATAGATAGATAGATAGATAGATAGATAGATAGATAGATAGATAGATAGATAGATAGATAGATAGATAGATAGATAGATAGATAGATAGATAGATAGATAGATAGACAGATAGATAGACCTGTACAATGCTTTTGTTTCGGTGCGATGTATCTCTCATTTCTACGACACGGCTCTGCAAATCACCTACGAAAATATGCCCTGTGAATATTTGCAAAATGTGACTGCTAAGTGGGTGTGATGAGGAATAATAATAATGGTGTGTGTACAATATCGGCAAATGAAAACCAAGCAAGGCAGTTCCGTAAATAGTGCGGAATCTCACAACTCCATCTGCACATTCATTCATCACTGTAACGCCCTTCAATAAGAGAGCATGGTGCTGGTAGATTCCAGCTGCATTTACTTATAAGATAGTTGCGAAACCACAGTCAGGTAAAGGAGCAAACTACTAAATTCAGCTGCGAAGACAAATGCTTCGGTGGTGGGCACATCCTGAAATTAATGATGTGAGCAATTTCATGTGGTATACTTGGGTGTTCTTGATTGTGCAAGGCTGGTAAAATAGTATGCTCTGAGTAAAGTTATCTTTATGTTCTAGTCAATGTGCTTGAGTAAAGCTGAAGCCCATTTCAGCTGAAAGCTTTCTATTGTTGACGCACTACAGTGCTTTCTTCGCTCGCGAAAATAATGCAAGGGTGGTTTTCATCTCAGTTGGTGAGTGAGAACTGCCTATAAACACGTCTGTCTCGTCTTCCTCTTTCTGTCTTTCTGTATCGTCTTTTTTTCTCTTTGTCAACCTTGCGCCACGTATTTCAGCCTAATATGTACGAACTAGCCCAACATAACGTACTGTTAAGCTTCATTTCTTCTACAAGGGGCCCTTTCCAGTCTGTTTTACCTTCTACTCAAGCTCAGGATTACGTGCACTTGATCGCTTCTGCTTCTTGCCGTGCTAGGTTTATTGGTTGGCGCTCTTTCTGTCTCGTCTTTTTTTCTCTTTGTCAACCTTGCGCCACGTATTTCAGCCTAATATGTACCAACTAGCCCAACATAACGTACTGTTAAGCTTCATTTCTTCTACAAGGGGCCCTTTCCAGTCTGTTTTACCTTCTACTCAGGCTCAGGATTACGTGCACTTGATCGCTTCTGCTTCTTGCCGTGCTAGGTTTATTGGTTGGCGCTCTTTCTGTCTCGTTTTTTTTTCTCTTTGTCAACCTTGCGCCACGTATTTCAACGTATAATCCCTTTCGCAATAAACCAGGGTTGTGAACAGTGTAAAACATTACGTGCGGTCAAGATAATGTGTTACACGATTACTCTGGTACTTGAGCTTCAGATGTTTTATACTGTCAGAGCTATTACCCACTTAATAACAACTGTTTCCTGTAGTCACAGCATTCTTAAAACGTCTTCTCCGGGCTTTTATTCTGAGCTATTCGATGTAATTCACCTGCATTTCATACAATTCAAAAGGAAACACTACTGCAATAGGTGCCTTTTCAGGATGAGACAGCCTGCATGACCACAAACGTGTAATTTGAACAATGCCCAGGCAGATCGCACTCACTAAAAGCATAGGGTACAGATAGCACACCCACCCGCCTTCTCTAATCTTGTGCATGGGAAAGCGGGCGCAACCCATGCTCTTCTCGTGCGGAAAACCTTGATTACCACAGAATAACGTTTACCGTGCCGCCAAACGAAATCATTGTTTGGGTCAAAGTCCATAGGCTATGTTTAATATCAATATCGCGTTGTATTGTTTTATGCATCCACCTCTTTTACATCCAATCTGTTCTGTGACTGAATATTGGCATTTAGTTGAGTATTTTAGTGCCAATGCTAAGCAAAGCAGGTGGCGAAATTTTTAACACTCCTATCGGGAATCATTTGCCGTAGGAGACCAGCGGCACTTCAACATGCAGACATCGTCGAAGAAATTCATGTCGAGACAGACAAGCATGACATTGGAAGGAAGGAGACGTGCCTTTCCAGTGGAGAATGTATATGCCAGGTAAGTAAACAACGTTTATTTTGCCAACTGTATTACGAAAAACAATTATAGCTCTACCTTCATGACAGGGAGTGAAGGCTATTTGACAATGGCGTTGGGAATTGTGCAACATTCATAAATACGCATTTGTCAGATTATGGTGGCGCAGGCGCAAAGAAAAAGGCACTTTACTGTTTAAAAAAATACGTATGCTTATGTGGACACAGAAGAGTGCATCATAAAGCCTATACTGTGGCACTCACAAGTCGTCTAGTATATATAAATATATCCGAGCAGCGCTGAAAACGCAGCGTGGTAGCAGCGATAGCTTCAATGACGCAGCGGAACTACACTTACGGGGTATCGATTAGGCCATAAATAAGAGTTCTTGTGAAGTAGAGAAGCAGTCATCATGACATTATTCGTAATTATCTGGATAGGCGGAGGTACCCGCTGCACATATGTAGGACGCCAAGTACACTCAGTTGATTGGGCTGATAACGATGTAGAATAATGGCTCAGCCCTTGTCTTGTCGAGAGTGGAGAGTAAGGATCGGGTAGCCATGGGTTGAACACTTCGCGGGGGGGGGGGGGAGGAGGACCAGTAATCGATAACTCTTTACGCAATTCGCAATTTAAATTGGGTTAACACTTGCGCGTTGTAAACCACCCACTTGTTAGTTTATACTCTTATACCACGTCATCTTAGATGCGCGAACGAGAAGGCGTTGAAGAGCTTGCTCTGGAGAAATTCCAGGGTTGGCGCTATTCAGTGGGACCGAAAAATCACCGTGTGCGGAATGCAAATTCGATATGAATGCGAATAAATAAATAACCACCTCAATAAAAATATTCAGCCGGAGTGAGAATCGAACCCTCAAGCGAACATCGAATGGCTCCATGAAAGGACACTTGAGTAGAGCACAAGTGTTCTACCACAGAGCCACGCCACTGCATTTTACTGCTTCGAATAGAAACGTTATGAAAATGTCATGTATTTGAAAGAGTTTAATTCATACATGTATTATCGCGTTCTAAAATCGTAAAGTCACACGAAGCGTACAAAACAAGCGAATCACACCAAGAATCAGTGGCTTAAAGTTGCCCACATCTTAGAAAGTGTGCATTGTTGCGCCCTACGTTTCTCTCCGCAGGCTGCTGACGTCAGTTCAGAATTTTGTAAAACTCAAATTCCGTTTAATAGCGTGACTGAGTTTTGGAGTTATTTGGCTTAAGAAAATGATAATCGCAAGTTGGGAAACCAAAATCAAGCAGGTTTACTGACAGTTTGCACGCTTATTTACACAGTGAGAGGGGGACAGGTCGGCGACGAGTAGATGGGAAGAGCCATTAAGGAATTGAATGAGTCGTGAACTCAAGCGCCAAGGCTCAGAGCTTCTTCCACTTAGCATTATGCTGTTTAACCCTAAGGCAGGCTCCTACTTCTTGACTGAATACAATCCATTACACGACGCCGCCTACCCTGAAACCAGCCAATAACACACTGTCACCGAGGGGTCGTTGCGATAAGCATGCACATGTTAGGTCTTCAGAAGAGCAAAGCTTTGTTGTTGTTGGCAAAGGCTTCACTTCGAAGAGGCAAAAAGTGCGCATGTTCTTTCTTCAGGGGGCATTGCTTTGTTGTTATTGGCAAAGGTTTCACTTCAGGGGGGCAGAGGGGGCCAACGCCTGCGCACGTTTTACCTTCAGGGGGCAGAGCACGTAATACTGATACGTAATGATTGATTGATTGATATGTGGGGTTTAACGTCCCAAAACCACTATATGATTATGAGAGACGCCGTAGTGGAGGGCTCCGGAAATTTAGACCACCTGGGGTTCTTTAACGTGCACCCAAATCTGAGCACACGGGCCTACAACATTTCCGATACGTAATGACACGTAATACTAGTAAATGCAAGCTAGTGACCATCACACATAAGAAATAATTTATTTCTTCTAAATTCTGCTCCTAAATACTTCAAGTGAAAGGCACAAGCTCTATACACACAATGCGGTGCATTGTAAATATTACAAAATATTGTAAAATCGTGAATATTGCCAGCCTTCTGCCCCTCACCTGGTTTTGCGTTGCCTCTGTGATTGGCCCACGGTGTAATAAAATTCACAGCATAGCAAAAGATAGGAAAGGGTAGGGAGTGTAAGAAAGGTTGATGTGAGCTTGAAGAAGAATGGAATAGACAGTAAATCATAGCATAGCCGTGTATACTATAGGAAAACGAGAATAGGAAGTGACGGTTAGAAAGAGTAATCAGAGGTGAGGAGAAAGGAAAGAATGAGGAGGACGAAAGAGCGCAAGAGAGTAATGCGTAGTACGGTATAGAAAACATCGTGAAAAGGAAGGGAAGGTGAGGAGTGATGTAACGTTAGAAAGCAGGAGATAGAGCATACAGCGTAGCACATCTGTGTGTGGTATATCAAGGAGTAAAAAAAAAGTGTGGGTGATCCCTTTCTCAAGGAGTCGGTAAAACATGAAAGTGACACATATATTCGCAGGGTACGTGAACGTTTATTGTGCAATTCTTTCTCCACAAAGGCGAAGGAATGAATGCTACAGCAACCAATCGCAAAGTCACGCGAAGACCAACAAACGACAGAAGCTCGAAACTTTCAGCGCATGCCTCGAGCAGAACGCCTGCACGAAATGAGCATTCACAGGACGAATGCGGACGAGAAACTGCCAAAGCTGGACTTTTAAAACACTCTTTATAACAAGGGCGCACCAAATAACGCAGAAATATACACACGACCACCGCAAAATGTCACAATTCTTCCTGCATGTGTTAGCAGTGTCATCCTTTCGTATTTGCAGCCGGGGTAGCTGGCGAAGTGACCTTCAAACTCTCTCGAAACACGAGTCAGGTTTCAGGAATATGTATCGCTGTGAACGTCAGTGTGACAGGAATTCTCAAGTCTGCAGACTACTTTACCGACGGGTATTGGTGCTGCTTATCGGTGGGGCTGCTAATCTTGCCGTTTTGCTTATTGAATAAGTAAACACTGCTAAACTTGACGTATGCGTAATAGGTTAGCCCATTAGACGTTTACGGATCTTATAATAACATTTGCAGTGTCAGGATACAAGAATAAAGCAACATTCTTTCAACGGATAGAGGTAGCGGCGACCACATTACGAAAGTTGTCTAAAGCGGGTGGATCAGAAAAGGAAGTGAGGGTGAGGAAGAGAGGAGCAACACAAATGAAGGTTTCTTTTCATGTCATGGACACCCAGAGCTGAGCGTTGGGAACGCCAACGTACACTTAGCCGTGAACAAGAATGTCGGTGAAGGGCAGCCGAACCACTGCATCGTACTTCCTACAGCTTTCACGCTTGACTGCAACAGGATACACGGGTACTTTTTTTTTTCAAGTGGAAGCGGTTGCTCGCACCAGCGGTGGTGGTGGTGGCGGGAATCTATGCAACCGAAATTGGCTGTTTTGGTTTCGCAACAGCTTTCACTATAAAACTTCCATAGGGTTATGCGTGGCCGAGTGCTGACCCGCAAGTCAAAGAATCGAATCCTGGCCCCGCCGGCCGCAGTTTGGAAGGAAGCGGAAATGCTCGAGGCCCGTGTACTTAGCTGTGCGTGCACGTTAAGAAATACCAGAAGGTAGGATTTCAGGGTGCCCTACACTGCGGTATTTCTGAGTTTGATTCTTTATTCCAGACATGCATGAACAAATACTTGGCTAAGAAGGAAGGAGGAAAAGCTATTCTATCGCGGATTCAGAATTCTGTCTTTACCCTCATGGTCATATCGTGGTTTGGGTCGTCAAACCCCATAATTTGTTGCTACTACCACATTGTAATTATGAGGAACGACGCAGAAGGTGACAAAATAACAATTTGGACTATTCGTGCTTCTGTACCATCTCCCAAAACCTTAGTCGTGTTTCTTGCTTTTGCCGCTGGAAAATGCAGCCACCATGTCAGAGAAAGAATTGTTTGTGCAGAAGAATACTGAAAAAAAAACCCTTCGCGGCTGAGATGCCAATGTGTATGAGAAAACGGAAAAATCCTAAATTTATTGTGATTTTTTGAAAATATCAAGCTCCTTTATTAGTAAACTTCAACGAATAAAGTGTCGCGTTTGATGAGTATATCCTCTGTCCGCAAGAAGCACACACTTGACGACCGTGACAGGTTATTTTGTATGCATGTTATTTGAATTTTATCTAACGGCATGAAGGTACATAACAGTTCAGTGCTCGCTGCTCGTGTTAATCGTATCCCTTGTTGAAGATTCACGCGGCTGCGTGTAGAGTAATGCACACAAGATAATTTGGTGTTTCGCTGAGAGTATTGACCCGGAACTAAACTGATCGTTTCTCTGACCATTTACAAGGCTTTTGGCCTTATCCAGACCTCACTGATAACAGTTATTCAGCTACTCGTACTGCACGTTTCTTTATGAGAGTGAACAGCGAAAACACACTATTAGAACCTAGACCGGTGCGTACGCTGATTGACAAGGGTGGATTCACTCGTCAACGAGAAGATTTTTAAAGGGAACTTACAACCGACTCTGCATACACAACAACGTACTAGATAAATGGCAACAGGCTCCCCGACATTCAAGCTAAAATAGGTCTAAACAATGTGCACTGGCAGATGCTGTGTTGAGCCGATTTAAAACATCTCCTTTGGACCGGCGCAGTTTTCTCAAAAGGCACACGGCTCATTCCTCACTTTGTCGTATGAATATTTATTCAGGAAGCAATGACCACTCGACAGTCAAAGTAGTACTGATGTGACAGGAACAAAGATCTCTCGCACAGCAACAGACGCCTGAGCGTATATTATTTCTCCCCTCTCCTAAATACAATCTGCTGCATGCCGACATTACCACTCTATAGAAAACAATAAAGTCTGGCTATCAAGCACCTCTCGCAATATACGGTAGTAGAAAAGGGTTCATTGGAGTTGTGTTGGAGAGGGCATCTCATTGGCATGAAGGCATCACCTGATACTGTTCATCATCCTTTCGTACCCTTACCCCTTTCATACCTCATAATCAACAGTGGCCCAGAGTCATCTTTTTCTTTCAGTAAAAGGTACGTTCATTCATGATTTGATAAAATGGGTATTCGATACATGTTTGAAACTACGTATGTAGAACATATTCTTGTCACCAAGCATCGGTCCTTGTGAATAAAGCCATTCAAGAAGTTGACGAATTCTTCGTATCGACCTGGACTTTCACAATCCCCACTTTTCAGATATATCCTGAACCCGATCGAAGAACAGAAGAAACTCAATAGCGCTCAAGGTACACATCATGCATCATACCACACTTCTCACGCTGGATGACGTCCACATTTCTCTCTTTGAAGGTGCATTATCAAAATTACATTGAGTTTCACATCCCACGCCCATGAAATTGTTATCACTGGAGACTAACTGAAGGGTTCCAGAAAATTCGACCATCTGGCGTCTATCAATAGCGTGAACTACGTGGGCTTTCGCCATTTGCCTCCACCGAAATGCCGCGGCCGTGCTCAGTATTTAGGAGTGGGTGACTGGCGAAGCTGTCCAGCACATAGGAGAGGCTACAGTGGCATGAACTGTCAGGTTATTAGCGTGATTATCAGCGTTCATACAACAGACGCTGGTGGTTCGGTTGTGAAAGAAGTAGGAAAGAGCTACGTCAGAACGTGCGAAAAATTTCTCGAGACGGGAAGACGAGGAAGCCACGAAGGCTTCTGGAACGTGGTTCTAGAAGACGCAAGTCAGCCAGTGTTCCTGAGGCGGTTGTGGGACCAGGTCAAATCTGTCCAAGGCCCAGCCACATTGGCTTACTTCAAAGTTCAAGGACCTCACCTGCGGCGCGGCTCCTGCCCGGGTGCAGCGGCCGGAAGCGCGCTCCTGGACGAGGCCTGCCTGGTGCTGCCTTCGTGGAACGTTGGCTGATCTTGATGCTCGGGAGTCGCGGCCAGCCGTGCTGAGTTGGTCGCTGAGTTAGATGCAACCGTGCTGCACACGGTAGCCCATCCCTGTGTAGCGACCATGCCTACCGTGTGACTGTGCACCCTCCGTGCCACTTCTGCCTTCCCGCATGACGACCGGCACACCACGACAGAAGGATTGGGCTTCGAACCGTCTAGCAGGGGTTTTTCTTATTTTCCCTTACCAGAACGAAGCCGAACTCCGGACAGTTTAGGAGTGCCTGTTGCACATGCTTGCCAGTACCCTGTACATTTAGGTTTTCGGTTTATCACATTTTTTATCACCTCTTCACTAGGGTTCTTCATAAAGTGGTTCTTTTTACCTACAAAGCAATCTTGAAAATCCTTTCTCGTCCGTCAGTCACAACCCACGTGATGAACGGCCGTAAACATCACAATTTCTGGCTTTCGTGGGATGGGACCAAGCTCTATTATTACATCTGAGAGCATCACGTTGTTTGTGTGTGGCAGACAAGAATTGATAAGAAGAGAAAGCTAAAAAATGGGACTGAGTGGAGAGGCGTTATTGGCATGGGTGAACGCGGAGGAAAACGAAATGAGGGCAAAGAAAGTGAAGGATCGAGAGGAGGCACTCCTAGCAGCGCAAGAGTATCATGAGCGTGGGTTAGACCGTATAGAGGCTGAGAAACTCCTCCTTGATGAGCGACGTCGGGTCGCAGAGGCGCAGCGTGTGAACACGAGTTTTGTGGACGATAGTATGGGTGATGGTCAGAATGTATGGGTGATGGTCAGCCTACCCAAAATGATTTCGCCCTATATAGTAAAGTAAGGGTTACCCGGCCCGAGATTACTGAAACAGGTCGACAGTTAGCGGGACGTCTCTGTATATGCTTCGACTATTGGCAAGATCTGACGAAAACTCCCAAAACTTATGACGCACTGCGAGACAGGATGATGTACGAGCAGTTCCTCAAGCAGGGCAACGAGATGTTGGTTGTCTTTTTTAAGAAACGAGGATGTAATAACCTAAACACGTTAGCAACGACGGCATATAAATATCTGAGGCTCGGAATCACCAATCCTGCTGGACAAAAGGATAAAAAGAAACCTATTGTTTTGGCTAAAGTTGACACTGAAAGCGAAAACAAAGGAAAACCGCTCTGTTTTGTGTGCAACAAGACGGGTCATGGAGCTTCCGACTGGTGGACTAAATCTAGAGCGCCAAAGCCGATGGCGTGCCGGATTAGTAAAAACACTGGGTACAGACCCGATAGTTGTCTATCGAAATCTCAACAACAGTGATGAGATGCATCATGCTCTGTTTTAGGATCACGGAAACCGCAACATTACAAATGAATGGAAAGTGGGCCGGACAAGCAAAAACAGAACCATAGTCATGGCATAGTCGAGGGGACTTGGAGGAATGCAACTTGCGATAAAGGGTCATAGCAGATGCAAATGATAAATAATATCTCGAAGCAAAGCTGGTGACTGTATTACGGTATACCGAATGCAACATCGTCATGGTGAAACGGTCACCGGTTCCTGAGCGCAACCTAACTGGTAACACTCGTACCATTCGTGTATTTGACCAATCTGCACAAGACTTGCCTGAAGCAAAGGTGTACACTGATTCACCGCTTTTCAAGGGCCGGCTACTTGCTACTTGTATTCGGAGAATCGTTGTATGAAGTTGTCCTTGGAAAGATTGAAGAGGTATTGTCAGATAAACATATAGTACCGAATCTGGCATTACGACATAAATGCGCAAGGATTCGCCATGATCCAGTTGGCCATGTACAACAACCTGAAGATGCAGTCTCATGGAATAGAGGATGACAAGGTGATGTGACGGTAGCTGCAGGGAAAGAAAAAAATTCCAGCATCTCCAGGCAGTTGATGATGAGTAGTGAGGTGGAGCGTCCGTCTGTATATCTGTCCGTCCGTTGATACATCTGTCTGTGCATCTGTCTGTCTGTCTCTCTGCCTGTCAGTGTGTGGGTCCGTCTGTCTGTCCGTCTGTGTGTCCATGCGGCCGCCAGTCCATTTATCCATGCGTTCGCCTGTGCATCCGTCTGTCCGCCCATGCATCAGTCCGTCCGTACATTCGTCCATCCGTCCACCCATCCGCCCGTCTCTCCGTCCACCCATCTATCCGTCCATACGTGCGTCCGCCTGTTTGTCTGTCTGTATGTCTATTTGTGTTTTTGTCTGCTACCGCCGCTTACGCCTGACGTAGGACAAGGTTTGACTAAAAGGAGTTTCGCCTCTAAAAAGGAGAGACAGTTGCGTGTTCTGTTGATCCAACCCCTGGATATCAGCAGGGAATATCTCCAGGAATTACAGCACACAAATCGAACGTTGAAAACATGCTTCGTCACATTGGCGAAGAAAATCGGCAGTCACTAACTTTGTGTTGATACACGGGCTTCTCCTCTGGCGCCACTACACGACAGAAAGGTGAGACATGGAGCAACTTGTAGTTCCAAAGCTCTCCAAACACAGTGATGAAAATGGCTCATAAACGCCTTCTGTCAGGTCACCAGGGGCAAAGGAGAACAACAGACCATGTCCTTACAGAGTTTCATTGGCCGGGTGTATAGGCGGACGTCATACGGTTCATGAAGTCATGCGACATATGTCAAGGATCCGTGCCGAAACACCTCGTCGGAAGAGTCCCATTCATAGGAATACTCGTATCATAGACACACCTTTTCACTGGTTTGCTATCGATGTTATTGGGCCTCTATTTCGAACGTCATACAAGGGACACAAGAATGTCTTAACGATGGTATATTCTGCTACGCGTTATCGGATGCGTTAGCTCTACCGAGAATTGAGATGGAGTGCATAGCGGAAGCATTAGTAAAGATGCTCTCGCGTGTTAGAGTGCTACAAGATATAGGCAGTGGCCATGGAAAATCTTTCCCTTGAAGTTTTAGGCGCGAAATCAGTCGGCTGCTTTTGTTTTGGCAGCTACCCACAACGCCATATCACCCCATGGCCAACGGACTTGTGGAGAAATTTAACGGCAGCTTCAAACAAATGGTTCGCCGCATGTGGCGAAAAAGGCCTCCACACTGTTACAGATATTTGGCGCCCCTGCTCTTCGCCTACCGGGAAGTTCTGCACACGAGCATTGGATTCTGAGCATTCGATCTCTTCTGCGGTAGATTTGTACACGGGCCAATGTGCATTCCTGAGGAACTGCGAACAGGGGCGAACATCGATCCCGACACAAAAACAACATGCGGGTATGTTGTCGATCTCCCGAAGTGACTGCAAAACACATGCAAGGTGGCCCATGAAGAACTTCTCAAGGCCAAGATGACGCAGAAGAAATATTACGTAAGAAAGCAAGAGTTCGTCAGCCATCGCCTGGAGATTGTGCATTGCTACTACTACCATCAAATAAAAACAAGTTAATATTGACTTTGAAATAACCCTTCAAGTTCGTTGAAAAACGCAATGACTATGAATATGTGATAGATCTCGGAGCTCGGAGAAGCTTATTTCCTATTACCTTGTCAAGAAAGAAAACGAAAGAAAGTCCGTGAATGAAGTACAACCCGCTGCTGTTATTGTGCAGTCAGACACTCCAAACAGACGCATGTTCGACTAGCATTGGAGATGGCCTAATGAAATGGCATGCAGTTGTGCTACATTCAGTGACCGACGCCAGCCGTAAGCTTCTACCACGCGAAGCCCGGTGCTCAACTGTTGAGAGGGAAGCACTGGCTCATGTATGGGCCATTCAAAAGTTCCGCGTTTACTTTTTTGACATGCTATTTGAATTACAGACTGACCACAAGCCTCTCTCACCTACACAAATTCTGCTAGGCATGAATAGCTTAGTACTACCGAGGAGCCTTTACTGACTGAATACGATTTCATAGTCGAGTACCTTAAGGGCGCCGAAAACATAGCTGCCGACTACCACAGCCGCGTTTGAACCCTTCACTGAGCAGCGTTTAGCATGCCATTTGCTTGCCATGCTAATCGCTATACATCTTTAAATACTACAGTTAACACCTGTTATTCCTGTCGTTTTTCTTTTGTTTTTGTTTGTGTGTGTCTTCCACCTTCTATGGTTGTAAAAAGTTGTTTTCCCTAAAAAACTTTCTTGAGCAGGAGGTTGTTATGACGAAAGGACACACATTTCAACTTTTTGGGTGGTGCATAAGCATAAAAGACTTGAAGTGGCAAGCCAAAACATAAACTGGAGAGCGGAGGGCCGGTGGCGCGGGATTTGAAAGAAGTAAGAACGAGCTACGACACAACGTGTGGAAAAAAGCTCGTGACAGAAAAACGTGGAAGCCACGAAAGCTTCTAGAGCACGGTTACAGAGGACGCGCATGTGTTTTAAAGAGCTTTCTTTATTTTTCCGATATGAATGGTCTAGGCTACATTAGCTTGAAATATTATTCGCGGCGAAACTTTTAGAGCTAATACACGCCTCACTTCGCGATGTAGTTTGCCCGAAAGTACTTACTACTACTCCACCAATAGTATTTGCTGATATATTTCCAAGAAACGCTAAGCTAATACTCACGAGGTATTTAAAAGAGTTGTTGGAAGACCACCTCAAGAGCGTGCGTATAAATCCAGTAGTAGCCACAGATTCTCCTGTATCTGTATCCAACTGATCTCAGTTGGTCCTTTTCTCTTCGCTTGCCCGACTTCATACCAACAAGCAAGGCAGAATTAACAGCAATTATTCTTGCACTGCGTAAAGTACCATCACACATTTCTTCAGTAGTGGTGTTGACAGATTGATTGCCCGTCAGCGCTGCGATAGTAGCATCTCACTTGTCCAGCTACCTCGCATTACTTTATTCGTATACGCCAAATCATGTGCAGAACGTACATCTGGTATAGGTACCATGCCACAATAAATTATAAATAAATGAAGCGGTGGACACCTTAGCGGCAGCATCTGTTAAATGACATGTCTTGAATATTCTAAAACTATCCCGCGATCACACGTTTGCACGAATGAGAAAACACTGTCTGCACGAGAAACATACTAAATCTGTGCTTAGCGACAAAAGTTTCCAGCATTTTAGGTGTCCGTAGAATAGCTAATGGTGCAGCACAGTAACAAACTTGCGATGCTGAATACCGTCTATAAATTTCTACTTACACGGGCCTTAATTCGTTCCATCATCCCCATGCATGTTTTGTAATGAAGCAGAAACGATCGAGCACTTCTTGGAGTGTCGAAGACATCAGAACCTAAGGCAAAGATTTCTAAAACCACCTTTTCAAAAAAGGGGCCTTAAGCTTTCTACATCGGCAGTGCTCTCCCTGGAGTCGTCAGCACTGGGGCAGTGTGACCGGGTAATATACAAGGATATACTTACTTATTTGAAGAATCAAACAAAACACCATGTTAAATATATCAGGAAATCTCAAACAATATGTTTCATCTAACCTTTGACATCAATTATATTAATTCACTAGTTTATATATTTCCCTTTGTAGCATTGAATTGAAACACACCAAAATTATGATGAATATTTTTGTCTCCATTTATACTATCTTTTTCGCATATCCTCCCCCTTTCTTTTTCTCTTTTGTTTCTCCTTTTTAACATATTTTTATTTTACTTTACTTTATTTCACAAATTCTACTGTTGCTCGTCTCGTGGTCGATCCCCCGTGGTGCGTAGTGCCATTCTTCTGGGAATCATCATCCTCATTATCATACTGAGGTGGACGGGGGACCAGGTCGAGTCTTTCCAAGGTCAAGCCCCGCATGCTTAGTTCCAGGTTAAAGGAACTGACCTGAGCCGAGAGCGGGTTCGTGGATGAAGCCTGCCTGGTGCTGCCTTCTTCGACCGTTGGCTGATCATGGGTCTCTGGATTCGCAGCCCTAGGTGCTGAGCGCCGGCGAGTTAGATGCAACGGTGCTGCACATGGTAGCGCATCCGTGTGTGGCGACCGTGTCCTACCGTGCGACCATGCATCCTCCATGCCACTTCTGCCCTGCCGCACGTCTACCGGCACACCTCGACGGGAGGACAGTCCTTAGAGCCATGAGGCGGTGGTCCTTCTTAATTTTCCTTACCAGTCCCGAACTCTACGCGTTCGTTAGGGTCGTGCAGTACCAAAGCCCAACTCCAGACAGTTTAAGCCTGCCTGGTGCGCATGCTTGCCAGTTCCCTGTGCATTTGTTTTTCGGTTTATCGCTTCTCAATTTTCTCTTCACCACCGTACTTCATGAAGTTTCACAGCAAAAGGTGTTATTCCGCCGCGGCCAGCGCCACCGGCAGTGTCCGTAACCACATCACGTGAAATTGAAAAAAAATCTAGTGGAGTCCGGCGATAATACATAACAACTTTGGGCTGTCTAGAGGGCCCACGATGCGGCGCTAGATCTCGGCCTTACTGTCGCATCGTCCGGACATAACTTTGGGCTGTCTGGGCCCACAATGCGGCCCAGACAGCCCAAAGTCAGCGCAGACGGACAAGCAGCGCAGATGGACAATGTGGCCCAGAGGGCCCACAATGTGGCGCTAGGTCTCGGCCTTAGTGTCTCATCGTGGGAGTGGGCCGCCATGTGTTAGGACGCACACCGTCGATCTTTCACAATGAAATTTTCCGAAACCAATGACACTGGGGCTTGAACCCGGGTCCGCTGGGAGCCAGCGCAGTATTCTACCACTGAGCTACGCTGGTGCTTGAGACTTGTTGGTAAACTTGTCTTAGACAGGCTTGATGTCGGGAAAGTAATTGGGTTAATGCAACTTACTAAGCGTTTTACAACAGCGAAAAAAACAACCAGTCGCCACACAATGCGAATAGCGTAACGAGTGGGCCATCCAATGCTCCAAACTATCACAAAATCTTGTTCTTGTTCAGCTAATAACTGTGGTGCATACCCACTTCAGCCATAATTCCTCATCGTCGTTAGCCACTGCATGGACAATAGGCACAAAATTCCTTGCAAGTGTTTAGCAAAGACCACGCTTCTCAGAAGAATGAAGAAAAACAGCATAGTGAATGCCGGCCTACTACTCAAAATTTTATTAATAATGCCCTAGTGAGTATCAAGAAAGTATGCTTGCAGTAATTACCCAATGGGTGTTTTGAAAAGGCTCTGAAAGGCCACTCTTCTAGCTTTCGTTGTGACTGTGCTGCGGCTTACTCACAGACCTGGCGTTTTTTTCTCTCTTAGCCTCATTAAGCGTTCTTGCAAAACCTTTTTCGGCCGTCAGTAGCAACCCACGGGACGAACGTCCATAATCATCACAGTGGGATTTCACGTCCCAACACCACGGCTTGATTATGAGTTCCGTGAGTGCTAGCCTTGGTATCGGAATCTCCTTTTTCCTCTTTCCCGGCCGGTGCTTCGGGCGCCAGGCCTCGTGTTCGCCATGTGGCGCGTCTGACCCACGATATTACATTTTGGTGACGAGTTCTGCGCATCCATGTACATCAAGGAACAGTGCGAGCATCCTGCTTGCCTATGCGACCTCTGCTTTCACGGTCACACGTACTTTACCCCTGCATTCATATATTTCGGCTATACCCAAAAGTTGGAAAGATATTAACGTGCTGTTGCGGACGATACTTTAGATGCCTACATGTTACTTCTGCTGCTGCTCATTGCCCTGGCATCTCGATAGCAGTTTATTGTGTGCGCCACTAGCGAATCTTCTGAAAGATGTCCGTCGCAGCTCCGGCACCATTTTTGCATGTTCCGCGTACCCTCCAGTGCCGTAGAAAAGGTAGCGTGAAGCTTTTCAAGGCACACATTGTGTCTGCCAGAGACAGCGAATGGTCAGCAGAACGAAAAGTGGCTCTTCTCTTGACGTGGCACGGAGCGGAGGAACAACGTCTGTACTCCAACAGGGACGAAGTGAAACAAGCAACAGCAGTCAGCGTGCAAGATTTGATTTTACAGTCGAAGAGAATTACACAATAACTTATTTTCCAAAAGGTTCTCTGTTAACCTATGTACACAACTGAAAAATTTTCTTTGCAATCAATAATTTATTGCTCCTTCAGTAGGAACTATTTCTCCAAATTTTAGCAGGAAGAATTTAGAAAAAATCAATATTATTTTGGCTAGTATTCAAATATGTATATTCTTTTTTGTTAAGCTACCCTATTCTTGGCCAATTCTCCTTAGTGGGTGTGAGCCACAAGTTAAGAATCTACATCTAGATCTACGTCGCTGCGGACGCAACAATAAGAACACCAAAAGCTCAAGTTTCTACTGAACCGGCTTTTACATCTGTGCGTCGCTCGGATGTAGCAAATGAGTACACACATTTACTGAATGCCTTGGACCTGCTCATCGTGGACGCTACAAACTTCATCGCTGAAAGACATCAGTTCTGCAGGAGGCTTCAACTGCCGGGCTCGAATCTTTCACCCAGTATGTCGTGGAACTGAAACAACAAGCCTTCACTTGCGCACTTGGTTAGGCATTTAACGAATGCATACGTGATCAACTCGTTGAAGGAGTATGCTAGTCAGCGTTGTGCGAACACTTCTTGAACGCCAGCCGAACACTTACGTTGACCAAGTCTGAAGAAATCGGCAAAGCTATGGAAGCAATACAGCAAGCTAACGCAGTTAATTATGGAGCACCATTCAGACGCATCGATGAATCTGCAATGCGAAATCAGACGCTAGATCAGCAGTGCGCCCTTCAAGCCACATCTGGGTTTCATGCGCCCGTTCAGGAGTCAGATAGCGGTCGACGCTACTACGCAGCAGCAGGCTCCCGCCAAGGCGCTGGCTCTCGACAACAGTCTTCCGTGGAAGATGCGGCTCTACAGGACATTGTTCTTTTCGTACTTCAACACCATCCCAGCCGAGTGTCCGCTTCCGCTGCGGCTCGACTCGTCACTGGGCTAATTTTCCAGGCTTTCCAGCTCGTTGCCATACTTGCAAAAGCTGCGGCAAGCAAAGGCACTTTGGCAGGATGTGCCGTTTATCGGGAAATTTGGCATCTGCACCAGATGGGGGGGGGGGAGAAAGGCCAAGATCATATTGTGACGAATACGGTCACCGTCCTCAGCGTACAGGAATCTGCACACCCACGGGATTACAGGCAGGGCCACGAGGATCCCACAAAGTTCCAGCAACGGCCATTCAGGCTGCCTAACGAGGTGACCGACGAGCTTGAGCGGCTCGAGTAAGCTGGTGTGCTAAAGAGGGTGAGATCAATAGCCTGCAGTAATGAAGTGTGTGAAATACGTGATAGTCACAATAACTTTCCTTGTAGCGATGTTAAGCGGCATCAGCTGAAATTGCCTACCATGCAGCGTATACAGTTCTTACATTATACCGACGCGAGTGTTCTATAGCCTTGCGTGCATGCAGAATGTTTTTAACAGCCTTAAACGCATACAGTTCATGTGCGCGAAATATATTGTGAATTTTATGCGGTTGTGCCTAATACCAGTGCTTTAACCTAGTCTACTGCAGAACGTGTTACTGCATTTCATGCGTCTGTTCCGGCATTACTACGAGGTCTGTCTTGGATACCATGCGAGAAATCAGCTACGTTGCCTTGCAATAGTAATGTACGTGAGATGCAGGGCTCCATACAGGTGGCTGGAGGGTGTTTACGCGAGTTGCTCGAGAACGTTTTTTCATGCATACCACCATGCCATCCGCCGAAAATTCATTAGCCTCCAGACCACTCAAATGTCAATAAATTATGAATTGTGTGCATTGTGACCATTCTAAAATAATGTTTAGGTATGTCTTGTATTGTACAAGTTCCTATTCTGATGTCATTTTGATCTGCTTTGCTGTAGCAATTGTTCCACTGCATTTTATTGATACCGGTGAGGCAAGATTCCTCACGTAGGGGAAGGATACATACGGTCATGCTGAATAGTGCAAGTAAATAGGTGGTGTATAAAGATACCAATTATAAATTCTGTAAGCATTTGCGGCTGGATACGTTGCGTTCCATTTCCCAACAGCCTACTTCTGTATAAGAACTACCTACTAAAGGGTGGGGGATGATGTATATTGCTTTCGGTTTTGGTTTCAATACGTATGATAGGGGGCGCTGCTGTGCTGTATATATTGTGGCGCCCTTGCTAATAAAAGAGTTCCGTGAGTGCCAGCTTGGGTCTCGGCTCCTGCATTCTCCTCTTTCCCGGCCGGCGCTTGGGGCGCAGGGCATCGTGTTCGCCGTGTGTCGCGTCCAACCCATGATACTACAAGCTTCAACGACAGCGTGTACTTCAAGACTCACAGCTAGACGAGCTGCTAATGCAGGCATCTGATGCCCGTGTACAGCTCGCCCAGGTCCAGTAGGAGCACCACCGAGAGGCCAGTCACGCGCAGGCACTAACTGTGAAACTCGGCTAGAAGGAAGCCTAGTGCAACAAGAATTAGGACACGGGCTCGAACTTGGCCAGATGACTTTGTTGGCAAAGGTCTCTGAATTAGAAAAACAGCTCAGTGTATTCTCGCACACCCGCAAGAAAAAGGAGATCGAATAAAACATCATTAAGGGAGAGCTTTCAGAGCTGAAACAGGTCCTTGTCTCAGCCGAGATGGAGAACAAGTGAGTGTAACAACTGGAGTGGTTCGTCACGTTTGCCTGTGCGTGGTCAACGAAACAAATGATACGAGATGACGCAGGAGTAGTTCTCGAACAACATTTAAAACAACAAGACTCGATCGACTATCACGAAGATAATGACAGAAATGCACACGTAAACTTCCTAAAGTCCAAGCGGCTACTGTTAAATCTACATGGCAACACGGTCGCTCATGGTTTGCTGAACCAGCGTCCCGAGGAGGCGACAGTCCACGCACGGCAATGGCCCTTGTCTGTAGCGAGCTCAGGCACGCAGGTGCCACATCCCGCGTGCAAGCTCGGCAGGAGCCAAGGCCTCCGTCAGTCCTCACGTTTGTAGACGGCTTTCAGCTGTCTCAGGTGGCGGCGGCGATCTGGAACCCATCGTCCCTGTCGCGCACGCTCACGTAGCAGGACCGAGCCCGGTAGCAGTAGCCCTGGACAGGTACCTCTGCTTCCGGAATTCAATTCCCAGGGAACAGGCATGAGGAGCTCCACGGAATGTGCCCTGGTCTGGCGTATCCCGGCTGGAGCCACCGTCACGACCCCCCCCCCCAGGCGAGCATGAGGCCCTCCGAGCGCACGGCTACGAAACCTCCAAAGACGGCGCGCTATTCCGGCTTGTCCTTCGGCTACGTCTTGCTCGTGTCTCGGCGAGTTCTCCACGCGCCTATCTTCTTTCTCTTCTTTTACCTCTCGTAGCACCAAATAACGTGCCACTTGTCGCCACCTGTTGCTGGCTAGGCTCCTTGTCACTACCCTTCTCTTCCTCGGACGCCTGCACAAACATTTCGAAATTCCGTTCAAGTTGGTCCATGCATTACAATTATCCCCCCACTCAAGAAAGTTGTTTCAATGAAACAACATTTGTAACAATAGCATGGGGATAAGGAACAACACATAGAACGCTTGAATTAACTTTTGTCTACCTAAAAATGTCACACTGATTCACAGCCTGACTTCTTCCCTAAGATGACATTTCATAACAACCAACACTGACAACCGTACATGTGTACAATACTCTGCCCAAGGACTTTACAAGAAATATCTAATATCTCCCGCAATCATCTGAATAAACACATAACAAACTTTCTTCGCTGAAGCGGGAACAATAGTTCCAGGGACGGACGTATGCATGTAGCTATGTCACCTTGCACACAATCCAAGCATTTAAACAGAACAACTCCACTCTGGAATACTCCTTCCTGTAACAAGTTTAAACTTCCGAGGCACTGTACGCTAGCGTAAAAATTCTGTAATAGCTGGCCTTTTGGCCAAACAAACTGGAAGAATAAAAAAGACGCTATCTGCACAGCATGCGCTATGGCTAACCTTTTAACAGGATCTCTATGTGCTGTTTCTTAAACAGCAGTAGCTCTGTCTTCTATTATAGGCTGCCTTCCTCACTTTTCACAGAGGCTGAGTTAATCAAGTCCAGATGACTTGATATCCTTCTGGAACCATCGCATGAAACTAAACAGAGCTTTGGAGCCCTTATGCCTAACATCTTCCGAAACTGCAAGGCGCCTACGCTGTATGCCAACTCACATTGTCAAGCGCTGTTGACTTACAATGTCCTTAAGATTGCCGTAGCCGTCACCCGTCAAGTCACTTTTTCCTCCCAAGCTTAGCGTTGTCCTAGCACGATCTACCGCTGTAGCATTGCCAACTGTAGCGACGCCTGCCCAATAGTTTTCTCAAACTAACCTTAGAAGGCTGACACGTGTATACGGGCAACTCTGCTGTACCATCTGTAAACATGTCCAATACTCCTGCACCACAACCTTGCTACCCTCACGATCACGTAACCTCAACGCTCCTGTCCCCTCGTTGGCTTGCACCAAACTGCTTCTACAACGAAATGATTTCTCCCTCGGCCGAGTTCCTACTAGGTTCTACACTGAATGATGCAACTTTTTCCGTGTCCTTCTTTCAGCAATGGCACACAAAGAAGGTGAGGCGCTTAAGGTATTCATAACAAGAGCTTAATCCTGTCGCGGACACCAAAAAATATTGTAACGACAGGGGTGGTTCGTCACGTCTTCCCGTGCATGATTAATGAAAGTAATGATACGAGTGATCCAGGAGTCGTTCTCGAACAACATTTATAACAAGAGAATCGATCGACTATCATGAAAACAAGCACAGAAATACACACGTAAACTACCTAAAGTCCAAGCAGCTACTGTTCAATATACACAGAAACACGATCGCTCACGGTCTGCTGAACCAGCACCCCAAGGCAGTGACAGTCCATGCACGGCGATAGCCTTTGTTCCTAGCAAGCTCAGGCACGCAGGTGGCACGTCCCGCGTGCGGTAGCGGCAGGAGCCAACGCCTCTGTCAGTCCTCACGTTTGTAGACGGCTTTCAGTCATCTCAGGTGGTGGCGGCGATCCGGAACCCGTCGTGCCTGTCACACACGCCGACGTAGCAGGAGCCGCACTTGGTATCTGAAGCCCCGGACAGGTACCTCGACTCCTGGACCTCGATCCCCAGATAACACGCAGGAGGAGCTCCACGAGCAGCGCCCTGGTACGGCGTGTCTTAGCTGGAGCCACCGTCAGGACCACCAGGCGAGCAGCAGGCTCTCTCTGCGCATGGCCACAAAACCTCCAAGGACAGTGCCCTGGTCTGGCGTGTCCTTTGGCTAGGTCTAGCTCGGCTCTCTGCGCGTTCCCCACGTGCCTCCCTTGTTTCTCTTTTAAATGCGAAGAACTTCTTAGCGATCTTCAGCGGCTTTGAGCGTATCTATCTATCTATTATCTATCTATCTATCTATCTATCTATCTATCTATCTATCTATCTATCTATCTATCTGTCTGTCTATCTATCTATCTATCTATCCAACCGCCTACGCCTTTTGGCTCTCCTGGCCGTTTGGATAATTGTATCAATACCAAACTTTGTATGGCTTACATTGACTATATGACGAGCATATTTCCCTAGTCATAACATGAAAATCATGACATGTATGTCATGAATGTCATGATTTACAACTCATGATCTTGCTGTTCTTGCGGTAGTTTCGTTCACATAACATGTTCCGAAACTGGCATGGTATGACATAATTGCATGGCGAACACAACCGACCAACCCTAACATAAAAATGATGATATACGTGTCATCTAACAACATGACTACATGTCACGCTCATGATGCACTCTCGGCCGTTTCGCTAGCGTCACATATACCAAATTTGGTATTACGTTACGTGAATGGATGACGAAGGTACCTGACTGGTGGAAACATAATAATCATGAGATGTGTGTCATGTAACAACATGACACTATGCCACGCTCACGATGTGCTGGCGGCCGTTTCGCTAGCTTCACTTATACGAAATTTGGTATTACGGGACGTGAATTTATAAGGAAGGTATGTGACGGGCGCAAAAATGATAAACATGGGATGCGTGTCATGTAACATTATGACTACATGCTACGCTCATGATGTGCTCGCAGGCGTTTCGCTAGCTTCGCATATACCGTGACGTGAAGTATTATGTGACGTGAACGGACGAAAAAGGTAAATGACACACCCAAACATAATAATCACGACATGCGTGTCATGTAACAACATTAATACATACCACACTCATGATGCGCTTGAGGCTCTTTTCGCTATCTTCACATATGCCAAATTTGGTATTCATCACCATCATTATCATCATCATCATCATCAGCCTGACTACGTCCACTGCAGGACAAAGGCCTCTCCCATTTTTCGCCTGTTAACCCGGTCCTGTGCTTCCTGCTGCCAATTCACACCCGCAAACTTCCTAATCTCATCTGCCCACTTAACCTTCTGTCTCCCCCTAACTCGCTTGCCTTCTCAGGGAATCCAGTTAGTTACCCTTAATAACCAGCGGTTATCCTGTATACGCGCTACATGCCCGGTGCATGTTCATTTTTTTCTTCTTGATTTCTACTATGATATCCTTAACCCCCGTATGTTCCCTAATCCACTCTGCTCCCTTCTTGTCTCTTAAGGTTACACCAACCATTTTTCTCTTTATTAAAATTTGGTATTACGTAAGGTCAATGAACGAAGGTATGTGACTGGTGCGAACTTGATAACCATGAGATGCGTGTCATGCGAGAACATGACTGCATGCCACAGTCAAGGCGCCACTACATTTTGACGTGACCCGGCGCGTGTACGCCACCGTTCGTTTTGTCGCGCCCCGCCGGCGTTCCCACGCCAGGCGCCGGTTCTGCATATACTCGCAGGGGCGCGCTGCGTTGCTTTCACGCATGCTTGTTTTGGAGCGTCCGGTGTCCCTCCATCTCGATAAGTGGCCGACGCAGTGCTGTCTGGGTAACGCTATGGCGCCAATTGCGACATGCTGCATTTGGCGCCGGTTGCCGTCCAGTCACGCCGATGGACGCTGGTCGCACCAGGCGTCAGACTATAGCGTGCTCGCGTTTTGCTAACGTAGCGTCGCTGTGCCCAGCGTGCGCGCACGTCAAAGTTACGTTGGAGTATATTGGACCCTTCATGATGCACTGGAGGCTGTTTTGCTAGCTCCACATATACCAAATTTGGGGTTACGTGACATCAATGGATGACAAATGTGTATGACTGGTGCAAACGTGGTAATCATGACACGCGCGTCATGTAAGAACATGAGAACATACCACGCTCATAGCGTGCTCGCGGCCGTTTCGCTAGCTCCATATATACTAATTTTGGCATCACGTGACGTGAATAGATGACGAAGGTGAACGAAACATACAAACATGATAATCATGACACGGAAGTCGTGTACGGCATAATTTATCTCCACCTCGTAACGTTCTGGTGATTGAAAAGTGGCAAATCAACCTTCTTCATTCGTGCTTCGCATACCATCGATTCCCACTGCACATGGAATCTGCTAATTTTTTTAACCTCTTGAGCCACCGCCGCACGTGCGAAAACTGTTGCTACCTGTCACTGGCTTGGCTTCTTGTCACCGTCCTTCTCTTTCTCGGACGCCTGCACAAACATTTCGAAATCCGCCGAAGTTTACACCACACGTGTTTACACCACCAAAGATCGTCTATGCATTACATATACATTACAACTGGTGAAAGCGCTTGAGGCAAGGCAGCAGCAGGCGGACAAATATTCTCGACAGGATGAAGTAGTAACGCAGCTGCCGGAATATATCGAGAGAGCGACAGCAAAGGTAGAACAGTTGGAGGAAGCTGCAGGTCAAGTGAGCAACTACAGCAGCGTGTCTGACCTGGTGTGCAAGATGGCTGTCCTCGACGACCAAAGCTTCGTTGAGAGAGAGTATGAAAGGCGATCCGGTACCGTCAGAACTTCTTCGGGGACGTCACATTTTCCTCACTGTCGGTGTCGCCAACCTTCGAAGACTACCACGTGGAGGAGTGGCCACCACCGATACGTGAACGGTATGAAGAGCTAAACGAGAACGACCACGACATACTGTAATGGCAACGGCTTACGACTCACCGGGACCAGTGCTGCACCTGGAGCATCAGGGGTCTGCCATTCTCCCGCCGACTACCACTGTTGTCAACCTGAGCGGGTCCGGCGAGCCTCCGTCTTCCGGCGGCGACGGAGTTGGCCTCCCTGCGCAGATATACTGCGCCGACATGAGGTCTTGTGCACCACATGCGGTCTGCCGTGACAAGGGATAGCTGCTTCATTTCTGCAACATCTTCTATCCACTTTTTTAAGGGGAGAGGGGCAGTATGAGAGCGGTGGCCACGAGCTTGACGATTACAGAAAAAAAATGGCAGCATATCCACGGAGTGATTGATGGAGAGTGGGTCGAAGCATCTGTCCGTCCATTCGTTCTTGCTTCCGTCCGTCCATGTGTCCGTCTGTGTGACTGTCCGTGCGTCCATCCGCCCGTCCGTGCGTGTGTCTGTTCGTGCGTCCGTACGTCCATCTGTGCGTCTGTCCCTGCGTTCGTCCATGCATCCGCCCCTGCATCCGTCCATTAGTCCATTCGTCCGTACAGCCATCCGTGCGACCGTTCATGCATCTGTCTGTGTGTCCGTTCGTCCATCTATTCAACACTCCAAGTACCACCATCTCGCATATATTCATCTTATATACCCCATATAGAAGCACCGCCATCCAGCGGACATTCCAAGGACTAAACGAGAGGTGGCACGCGCACACATTCTTACGGCTTTCGCTTCGTGTCTACCTCCTACCTTTAACCACCTCGAGTTCATGAGATATACTAGTTCACTGTATTCATGGCACTGGGGCTCAACGCTCGCTAAACCTTAAATGGTATAACGTAGTAACCATTTCTTGTCAGATAGGGCTCAATGTACATGCCAATGGCTGTAAATGGGGAATGAGAGACAACAGAATTTGGCTTTTGTTAACGTGCACGCTGCGAATTTTTCATTGTTCAACAACGCACACGAAAAATCTCCCACCTGCACCACCATGCAGGTCAAAACGTAAGACTGATTACGCACTACGACTACGACTACTACGAGAGACGAACGGGTGCCGCTTTAAGGAGCTTCACCCCTAAAAGGAGGATAATGATGATCGCGGGTGCACTCGGGGCATGCGGCTGCCGCTGGCAGCGGGCAGTTGCGGCCGAGGCCTAGAAGATTAAGCAAGGTTCCTGTCCTGGCTCCACGTCTTCCCTGACGGGTTCTCTAGCTAGTCGCAGCCTCAAAACCCCTACAATGCATAACACGCATGTACATCACCATTAATGACCTCCATTATCCTCAACAACTTAAAGTAACGAAAGATGACTCCTATGATCGAAGGCATACAACGGCAAAAGCACATGTTTACCCCCTGTCTCCCCTCAAAAAACAAGAAAAATCAAGAGAAAAACCATTTAGTTATGTTACGAAAAAAGTAAATTGGCGATGTTTTAGCAGGACAGACGCTGCGCTAACACACTTGTCACCTCTTTTCTTAATTTGATACGCTTTCATTACTCCTTTCGTCGTCCGCTTCCTGTGCTTATAAATTATTTGGGTGCCAGAAAGTTTGGGCTCACAAGTGCACTCCTCGCAGTACATCGATAAGTGTGAGTATACGCGGGGCCACCTTTAGTGGGCTCTCGCGTTAATAAAGGCGCACATTCAGGTAACAACCTGATTAACCTACATATCCTTTTCCACTTGCAAAAGGAATTCCGTACACATTTTTTGCACTCAACATACCTCGTGTCATGTGTTATTTTCTTCAATTTAACTTTTCCTCTGTGCTTTTCTCTTTGGCTATCCTTTCTAACGGGCAAATCTTCGACAATTTCTTTTCATCCGAAAAAAAAAACAAACCGCTAGATATACCTTAATGGTACTTTTTTCAAGCGATGTGAAATAATAGGCAGACAAGAGATGCCCACAGTCACCTCTATTTCACACTTAACGTGTCTCTTCCCTTGACGTGAGGTCATTATTGTATTCTTCACTTCTCCGTGATACTTTTCGCAAGGCAGTAGAGAACAGTCATCTTGGTAACCATCTCCCCTCAAGCGCTCAATTCTGCGTGCAAACACTCTCATTCATCTAATGCACTTGTCACACGGGCACCCGCGAACACCGTTTACCTCCCTCGCCCTTACGACAAGGAATATGCGGTTCATGTCATACGGCCATCTTTACGCAAACGAAGGTAAAAGGTGCCTTTCGCAAAGGACGTTCGAAGATCTCCCTTTGTAGCGAAACGAGGTACTCTCGTCCTCAGTATCTGCTGGTCAGAAACTAAATAGCAACAAAATTGCTTCAGGGAGTGGAGTAATACATTTAGTCAATATTATACGCTCTTTTATTGCAGTGCTCAATCATAACGTGTTTCTTTACACGCACACACGCGAAAACACACACACACACACACACACACATATATATATATATATATATATATATATATATATATATATATATATATATATATATATATATATATATATATATATATATATATATATATATATATATATATATATATATAAGAAGTGTATACCTAAGGGCCCATTTTTTCGTGTTTTGACACAATATTATTGAGATCTAACAGACAATAATGCCAAAGACTGTAGGTGAAAAAATACCTTGCCGTGAGCAGGAAACAAACCTAGGATCTTCGAATAACGCATTCGATGCTCTAGCTACTGAGCTATCACGGCGACTACCCCACCAGCCACTTTATTGGGTTTATATGTGAGTTGAAACGTGGGAGTGTCAGTCAGCGCCATAGGTAGCCACCGCGGCGAGTGTAGAACACCCTTTTATGGTGACGCCTGTGTGGCGTCACGTAGCACGTGAACCTATTACGAGCGGGCAGCTGACCAATAGTCCCTCGTATACAACCTAACAGCACCAAGTCTGCCAGTACGAGGCCCTCGTAATGAATAAGAGAAAGAAGTGTATACGTGAGGGCTCGTTTTTTCGTGTTTTGACACAATAATAATGAGATCTAACAGACAATAATGCCAAAGAATGTATAGGGGAAGTTATTAGAACCAATGTAATGTAAATAAGAAGAAAGAAAAGTGGGTGAAAAAATACCTTGCCGTAAGCGGAAATACCTTGCCTGCTTACGGCAAGGTATTTTTTTACCCACTTTCCTTTCTTCTTATTTACAATACATTGGTTTTATTAACTTCCCCTATACAATCTTTGGCATTATTGTCTGTTATATCTCATAAATATATATATATATATATATATATATATATATATATATATATATATATATATAGGCAGGCATGGTGGCTGAGTGGCCGTAGCGTTGCATATAGTCCAGTAGATCCTCCGTGAGCGGTCACAACGGGGTTTATTTCGACGTTTCGGCCTAGAGTCTGGCCTTCATCAGGATTGAAGGTAAAGTTTGTTGGTGCTCAGCTTTATAAAATCTCAAATCAGAGAGAAAGGAAAGAGGAAAAAGACAGAAAAAAGAAAAAAAGAAGAAAAGGAAAAGAAGAGAAAAAGGAAAAAGAAAAAAAGAGAAAAGGAATATAAGGTGGACTCCCCTTGGGCGCCCCCCTTCCACTCTTCCTTCCACTTCCCCTTCAATCTCTCCCCTTTCTCCCCTTCACCTTTCTGATGCTAGTGGTCTGTGTTGCTTCCTTTCACTAAGTGAAAGGAAGCATGTGATGGCATGCTGGCCTTGAAGGCATGCTTCCATGATGGCATGAAAGGCATGCTTCCTTTCACTAAGTGAAAGGAAGCATGTCTGTTTTTTATGTACGAATAGTTTTTTTTAGTAAACCTACCTCTGTATGACACCTTATTCCCACCGGTAAATAGCCGGTCCTTTTTTTCAATTCTGCCCGCTTGGCAAACGCATCGTAATTGATGCGCCTGCGGTTCAAGTTGAATAGCCTGACCAAAAAAAACTTGCTCAATGCTCCGGCCCAATAACGTAGAGAAATAGTGTCAGACTGAAATTAAACATTACTTTTATTCTAGTTTCCGAGTTACTATCGTTGAGCAAATGCAGGTCGGGGATAGCACCAGCGGCGTGGTTTGGCGAGGACTATACACAATTTGGCTGATGATCGAGTCTACATACTCCCTGTTAAACAATACGTATGAATAAAAGGTGTCGAGAGTCAGTTTCGGAATAACAATCAATATGACTGTGAAAGCGCGTCAAGGAACAGCGGCAGGTCAAGGGGGAAGAGCGGCGCAAGTAATGTAACACGCTTCTATGTGCATGAAAGCAATTGCTTATATTGAAAAATAGTATGAACAAGCCAGAGCTGGCTGTTTGAGGCATTTGTATTTAGAAAAGCCAGTTAAGTAACTGGAACACAGCCTTTAATCACGATATAAAGGGAAAACATAAAAAATGAAATATGCTCAACAATACAAACGATCCAAAAAGTGGCAGGTAGCTGGCAAAGAAGCCGAAAATTGGACGGGATTGGAATCACCATAAACTACGTTGAAGTACTGCCCAAAACATGAATGTATGAGGACAAAACACCAAGGTGCAGGTGTACAATGTCTTGTGTTTCCTCTACTTTATCATGCCATTGAGAGGCAATCAAACTGAGTAATGTGCGCCTTTACTTTGCCTGTTATCTATTTCGGACTAAATTCAACTAACTAGATGCCAATGTGTCACAACCGTGTTTGTTGAAACAGCATATCACTAACGTAGCTTGCTGTGTGAGTTGCTTCAGAATACTCGAAAGGGGAAACCAGTGAAAGACGCAAAGCCAGCAAAGGAGAGAAAGCAGACAGGACAAGGGTTGGACTTCAAACACATTGTTTATTGCAGAAAGCCCACCCACTCACAACTCAGGAAGCCATGCATAAATGGGCTGAGTCATTTCACAGCTGTACACCTAACAGTCCAGAGGTGTAACTGGCTGTTACAAAGAGCCCATTTTCATAAAACACCCAAAATATAAACGCCACGTGCATTACTATGTAGCAAGGCGAATTCTTTATCTGCAAGAAAAACTGAGGGATGATTTACACGTGACACTTTACCATGTTTTTTTTTTTGAAAGCATTAAAAACTTTACGCTCAACATTATATATTCCTTTAATTGCCAATGACACTAACTGACTTCAAATCAGGGGCGCAGCGCATTTGCAGCGTAGAGGTGAGTTTCTACCAGTATACTTGTAGGAAATAGAATGCGGTATTCACGCAGCCTGTAATTGAATGCAATCGGACCGTCTGACCATTGTAGATGGTCCGAACTAAAAAAATACGATTGAACATCAAAGTTGCGAAGCCTTTCGAAATAATAAAGAAATGCGCTAAGTGTCATGTGTGATGTGATCACAGCTCAGTTTATCATCTTATACAGAACGACATTGCCCAAGCAAAATGACGAAAGCCCTCTCGCAAATAGTCTAGGTACAGCTGAAGTGTTACCCTCCAAAAAAAAAAAAAATATGGGTTCTAGTTCCGGGTCGTCTCGTTGCAGCTGTGTGACAGTAGCCGTGTTTACAACTCCAACAAAGGCTGTATCGTCATCTTCTGCCGTTGCAGGTTTGTATGGCGCACGAGAAAGGCAATTGGCTTCTGAATGTCGCTTCCTCGATCTGTTGACCACCGTCATGTCGAATTCTTGAAGCTTCAGGCTCCAGCGCGCCCACCGTCCTAAAGGGTATTTCAAATTTGTAGCCAGTACAGGGAGTGATGGTCGCTGACAACATTAAAAGGACGACCATACAGATATGGGCGGAACTTCAGAACGGCCCACACTACCGCAAGGCACTCTTTTCCCGCAGTGGAATAATTTTTTTCCGCACGTGGAAGTGTTCTGCTCGAGTAATTACTCGTTCTGCGCCAACCTGCCGCTGCACGGCTACAGCTCCTAAGCCGACGTTGCTAGCGTCGGTACACTGTTGTCGGGGCGTCATCATCAAAGTGTGCGAGGATAGGTGGCTTCTGAAGGTGTTGCCGCAGCTCATCGAATGATTTTCGCTGTTCTTCATTCCATACGAATGCGACGTCTTCTCTGGTAAAGCGGGTCAGCGGCGAGGCAATGCGCGAGAAGTTCTCAATGAAGCGTCGGTAGTACGCACACAGTCCTGAAAACGGTCTGACCACCTTTTTGTGAGTTGGCGGTGGAAAATTCGTAACGGCAGCTATTTTTTCAAGGTCAGGCCGCCCACCTTCACTGCTGACAAGATGCCCCAGGAACAGAAGCTCTTTGAAGCCGAAGTGGCATTTTTCTGCCTCAAGTGTTAGTCCGGCGGAACGGATAGCTTGAAATACTGAGTGCAGTCGCCTGATGAGTTCGTCAAATGTGGCAGAAAATACGATGACATCATCTAATTACACTAAGCACGTCGGCCACTTGAGGCCTGATAGTACGGTATCCATTAGCCGCTGAAACGTTGCCGGTGCAGAGCACAAGCCAAATGGAAGTATCTTAAATTCAAAAAGGCCATCAGGTGTCACGAAAGCTGTTTTCTCCCGGTATCTTTCATCGACTTCTATCTGCCAATACTCACTTCTTAGATCCATCGACGAGAATTAACGCGCATGCCGTAGTCCATCGAGTGAATGATCGATATGCAGAAGTGGGTTGACGTCTTTTTTTGTCACCTGATTCAGCTCGCGGTAATCCACGCAGAAGCGTAATGTGCCGTCTTTTTTCTTCTCTAATATAACCAACGAAGCCCAAGGGCTTTTCGACGGCTGAATAACGTCATGCTCAAGAATCTGTGGCACCTGGTTCTCGATGGCTTCACGTTCCCGCGGAGCCACATGGTACAGGTTTTGCCTGATGAGTCTGGTCATGTCGTCGTTATAATTCGATGTTTCATCAGTGGCGTTTGATGGACCCTGGACGTCGAAGAGAAACAATCTTCAAACTGGTTAATAAGCTGCAGGACACTTTGCTTCGGCGCCGGCAGCAAACTTGGGCCAATATCAACAGATAGAGGTACGGGGGGCAGAGCAGTTGAATTATCTTTCTCAAGTGTTAGGCAGTCTGTCATCTCGGCGAGCTCTTCCATGCATGTACGCGACTGCCATGCCCCTCCTCAGATGTCGGCGTTCAGAGCTGAAGTTCCTAACAAGGACGTGCGTGTGTCCCCATTTTATGCTCACGACGCATCTTGCGATAGATAAACCATGGCTGAATAGCAGTGTTGGAAGTTGCTCGGCGATTTTTTTTTTCAGAATTGCTCGACGTGGCACAGGTCACAGCCACGAGAGCACTGAACCGCGGCAGGATGGTCACGTCGTTGTCGAAAACGCGCAAAAGTTTACGCCACTGGTCTTGTACAGGGCCCGTCCGAAACTTGCCATGGGGCCATCCAAAACGTAACTGATCTCTCAGGAGTGTTGCAAAGGCGAAAGGGGGACACCCTCAGTAACCCGAGCGGCGACGGGGCACGAAGGCCTTGAGGTCTAGGCCCGCGTGACATTAGGACTTCTAGTGTAACGTGAGATAGGGTGAACCCCACGCCCTGCGCGGCCGGAGGGAATCCCGCATGCTGGAACCCAATAAAGTTTATTCTCTCTCTCTCTCTCAGGAGTGTTGATAACGGCGCCGTATTCACGCAGGAAGTACATGCCCAAACTCAGGTATTTGCAGCACTCCGATAAAATTACGAAAGTAGCGACGAAATCTGAACTTCCGATAATATTTCGAGCGGTACATTTGCCCATCGGCGTCACCAATTGACCCCCTGCGGTTCTTATGTTCGGGCCCATCCATATTCTTCTGACTTTCTTAAGGCAGTCGGCGAGTTTACGGCTGATAATAGAGAAGTCCGCGCCAATATCTATCAGCGCTGTTACTGGGCGTCAATCTATACAAATGTCTAGATTGGCACTTATGATTTCTGTTGATAACGGTGGCGTCGTATCGTCCTTGGTATCGCCCATCGTACGATCCTTGGTATTATTCGTCGTATCGCGCCGTAGTGAAGATGTTGGGGGTGTGATAGCATCTCGACGGGCGGCAACCTTCCCCCCAAAGGTCGCTGGTGTTGATTTCCCCAACGAGGGCTAGGAGATGTGCCCTGGGCCACCTCGGCATAAATGCGCTGCTTCGGCGAGTTAGGTGCAGATGAAGGAGAGAGAGAGAGAATAAACTTGTTTATTAACAAATACACACTGACCCTTCCTTGGGTGGGGCCCTCAGTCCAGGGCTTCGTTGCCTTCCGCGACCCTGCGAGCCCGCTGGATCAGCTGATGCTGCCCCTGCCGGCGTAAGCTTAGCACTGCAGACTCCCAAGAGGAAGGGGCGGGGTTGGGAATGAGAGGAACATCCTGTGGGGCAGAGCATTCCCACGTGGAGTGGTACACTGTCGGTACGGATCCACAAAAGGGGCAGTAGGAGGGTAGAGAGCCGGATGAAAGCGATTTAGCATATTAAGGCAAGGAAATGAATTGGTCTGTAGTTGCCGACAAGCGACAGCAGCTGCCCTGTTAAGTGAAGGATGAGGGTGGAGGATACGTATAATGGCTCTGTCGGTAGTACTCTAGCGTAGCGTTGTAGTTTAGTGGTTCTGTCGATGCATCGTCTGGTTTTGACAGCTCTTCCAATGGCGCCCGGCCGGTCAGCTCTTGGGCAAGCGCATGAACGTGTTCATTACCATGGAGAGAGGTGTGTCCAGGAGTCCATACGATATGCACAGGACGTAATGCGGACGGTGAGACAGAAGAGAGGGTATTGTGTGTATGTGGCAGCCACAAGTCTTTGAGCGAAAGCACAGCAAGAAGCTTGTGAATCTGTTACAATAGTGACAGGGAAGTCATGTGACAGTGTCGTAGCATAAACAATTGCCAGAGCGAGAGCTCCCTCCTCTTCCGGACCACTGTCTGTAGTGCGAAGTGTGGCAGACGCCACAAGGGCGAATTCTTTATCTGCAAGAAAAACTGAGGGATGATTTACACGTGACACTTTACCATGTTTTTTTGAAAGCATTAAAAACTTTACGTTCAACATTATATATTCCGTTAATTGCCAATGACGCTAACTGACTTCAAATCAGGGGCGCAGAGCATTTGCATTTGCGAGAGGGCTTTCGGCAGACGCTTATCGAAATAAGCATGAGGGGAGGTTTGCAGAAGGTTCTGATAGTTACAGTCACGGTATGGGCAAATGCGGAAAACGTGGCCGGCTTCTCCGCAATGGAAGCAAAGTAGTCGGCGGTCGACGGTGCACCACAAGTACGTCTTACAAATGAATGGTCGACTGGTGGGCATTCTTTGCGACCGAGATACAGATGTCGGCAGACTGTACATCGGCGACGTTTGCATAGATACGTTAGACTGTGGATACGGCATCGGCGGATCGGAAGCTGGGGCCCATGGCCCATGGTAAGGCCCTTGGCTGACGTCACGATAAGCCAGTCAGTAGTGCCGAGTTGTACGCCATTGGAGTGGGTCGACGTACGGCCGTTACGTAGCTTACAGAAGGCTGGTCTGAAAGCGAATCGGGCAACGAAAATGCCCGGCGGAGTTCTTGCGCACAACTTCTGCAACGCAAGCCATGGCATTTTCTTGCGGAGTCACAAGGAGGTTTTGGATCTTCTCACGAACAACCTCACGAATAAGCTCACGCAGAGAACACTCACTGCTGGCAGTCAAAGCAGAGAGGCTGAGAGATGTGTTGTTTGGTTGGTTGTGGTATCGGCGCCGTTGATGCAGTGCTCGCTCGATTGTCGTAGCCTCTTTGATAAATTCCGCTACGCTTGTTGGCGGGTTGTGTAGAAGACCGGCAAACAGCTCTTCTTTGACGCCCCTCATCAGATGTCGGAATTTTTTTTACCTTCAGGTATCTCGCGGTCAGCCCGCCCAAACATGCGGGTCACGTCCTCCGCAAACATGGCGACGTTCTTGTTCGGTTTTTGTATACGTGCCTCGATGAGCTGCAGAACAAAATCCCGACAGTCGGTGTTTGCAAATGTCCCGAGAATTTGCTGCCAAAGTTCATCCGACAAAGACAGCGTTGACTCGTGTTCTCGTACCACGTACGAGCGCTGTCTGCCAAAGCAAAGTAGACGCGTGATAGCTTTTGTTCAGTGGGCCAGCAGTTGGCCTTGGCGACTCGCTCATACTGGGATAACCAGTCCTCAACATCTTCATATACATCGTGAAAGGTCTCGGGAATTTGAGGCTGCTCAACAGTAAGCTGTGAAGGCCCTCCAGTAGCCATTTCTTCAGGCACGGTGTGTTGCTGGAGAAGTTGGAGGGGTATTGCCTCGGGAGTAAAGCCTCGCTGTCGGCGACTGTAGTGGTGGACGGAAGTATCCACTGCAGGAACGGGTTGCGGTGGCGTACTCGAAGTGCCAGGGCATGGAGATGTCCCAAGCATCAGTTGGAGAAGTTCAGAACCTCCACCAATGTCAGGACGTGAAAATAACAGGATACAGGACGACGGTGCGACCAGGAAAAACAAGGTCTGTATTAACAAAACAAAAGAGCAGCCGCTTCAACGTTGTCTTCCTCGGAGCAACCATGGGTTCTGTCCACGCTCATCACTTCGTCGTGCTCTGTCTTCTTGGCCGGCCTTTAGCCGTGACAATATAACGCAGGGCATATTACATTCTAATTGCATTGCTGCAGAAAAGATGATCAGCCTCTTCTTGTGATAACGCTATGAAAGCTACACGGTCAGGACCATGTTTTTTTTGGGAATTTTGCAGGCTTCAGTCAGTTTCCTTTCGAATTTCATGACATTTGATATGCTTCCATCAGTTCCTTCGCGTATGTATTCCGTTGCTGGGTATCATTAAAAATGGGCGACGAACCGTACACTCTTCAGTCGAGCAGGCGAGTCTCCTTTCGTGGATGTGATAGATGTTTCATGTTATTTGAGCGTCCCGCCTGTCCAATGAACACTACCACAACACAACGAATGGCTATAACGTCCCTGTCTTTCCTTTCCTCTTCCTTATACAACGAGGAAACAATATGCGATACATATGACATCTAACAGAGTATAGAGCTCTCAATTACACTTTTTAGCTGACATTTGCGAGCAATTCAATTAATCTATTACATGGCAAACAGTGCAACTACTTCTTGATTTCCGGTTTTTGATACCACAAAATCGCCAGCGCATTGCATAACGCTGAGTATCCGGCAACTTTTTTTCTCACTGTGGGAAATTCTGAACTGTACACAGTGTACCAACTTCATGGCTAGCTGAAGTATCACCTGTTTCATTTTTTAACTTCTCCAATTTTGTTTGGACTCAACACTGCAGTCTTTCAATGAAGGCCCCCCAAGTGCTACATGAACGCCTCCGTAAGGTTGTAGATATGCGTGAGCTCGCAAAAAGACCTTCTTTCTATTATGAGTACTTGTCAGAAAATATTTTCGAGTATTTTGTTTCTTTGTCTTAAGCGGAGTGGCTGTGTAATCCCACACAAGTTGTTGACGGAACACCTTGTAGGAATTGCCACCCGAGTAAAGAAAAAAGTGGTGTCGCCTGTTCTGCGAACAGGTCGCCAGAGGGCTGCGGACCTGCTGATGGCCGTCCAAATATGTGGATTGTCTTCCCAACACGGGAAGTGAGGTGCCGTGCAGCCCGACGTAGTAAGGTGTTCGACAAAAACTACTGCTGCTATGGTTCCCGGCCACGATAACCTCCTTGACGACAGCGGCGTCACTGCGGATGAAAACCAGCACCAGCGTGGCGAGCAGCGTTCCTTTTTTATTTTATTGTTTTTGCCAATGCAAACGCGTCGCCCGCGGCTAGGACTAAAAGAGGTCGTTTGCCTTCTGCCATGGTCCTGACATGCTCCCGGTACTACTAGAGTCGGACCCATCACCCACCGGCCTTCTCACATCAAAAGACAACTTGGTGCCACAGGTGAAGGGTAGGTATAGGGACTTTAGAATTGTGGTGGCCATGCCCTAGTGAAAAACGTTGACTGGGGCGGGCGTGGGCTATGTGGACACGAAATCTTCGTCTGGTTTCGCGAGATCTTCGTCACGTAGCGAACTTCTTGTCCTCAAGTTTCCTTCAGGTTGCAAGCTGTCTGAACACCGTCTTTTCGAGTCTCCGGTGCCAGAACGACCAGACACAACACTTCAACAACCTCTATCACCCAAGAGTCGACTGCCGTTTCGTAATCTATGTCATAGAGAGGGTTCTTCCTTATTGAGCAGTTTTATGAACTATTCGATTGATTGTACGATGACAATCTATGGTGAAACACTATCCTGAGTACAATTCAGATTATCGTCGTCGTACAACATACTGAAAGGTGGTTAGTCTGTATAGTTTGTGCGTCAATGGTGCAATAGATCTTGGTGCAACAAAATATAGTGCAATAGATCACGTCGTGCGTTCATTAATACATTTTGTGCATGCGCGTGATGGCAAATTATCGGGAGACGAGAAAGGGTGTCAGAATATTTGTTACTCTCGCATGACGTGATTATATTAACTATACCTAAAAAGAATGATGATAGCGAACTCTAATTACGAAGAATGCAATGAAAAACATGAAAACAGCGAATGATCCAGACAGGATAAGTGCTAGACTAACAACTCCATAAAATCCACACACGCATAAACAATCGGCGCATGCCTATAATAAGCCGTATGAACCAAGTAAGCCGTCAAAATCAACAGTACAAAGCCAATGAGTGTGTCAAGATGTCGCAAACTGCTCATTTCCACGAAACGCCAAAATGTACATGCCATGTGCACCCGTGGCCTAGACCCCGTGTTTTTTATCCGAGACAATTCGAACTTCACGTCACACGGAAACGACTACTTATTTGTCGTACCAACATCTCTAAGGAGTGAAGTATTATTATGCCACGATGGACCAACATCTGGCCACTTGGGTTACACGGGTAGGATGTGCAGATTTAGGCAGAAATACTACTGGCCAAGACTGACGGCGACCGTTTAACACTATGTTCGGCCATGCCTCGATTGCCAGCGCAGAAAAGTCCCACCCGCCAAACCAGCAGGCCTCCTCCATCCTATTGACGTGCCTGTTACTCCATTCGCTCAAGTCGGAATGGATCGTTTGGGCCCATTTTCCACCTCATCGGCAGGTCGCAAATGGATTATAGTAGCCACCGACTACCTCACTCGTTACGCCGAAACCAAGGCTCTGGAGAGGGGCACGGCAAATGAAGCAGCCCGATTTTTTGTGGAGGATGTGGCACTCCGTCAGTTCTAATAACTTAGAGGGGAACTGCATTCGCAACCGATCTATGACAGACGGTTTTAAGACTTAGTGGCACATCCCGATGGCGAACAACGGCGTATCATCCGCAAGTGAATGGTCTTAGGCAGCGTTTGATTGATTTGTGGGGTTTAACGTCCCAAAACCACCATATGATTATGAGAGACGCCGTAGTGGAGGGCTCCGGAAATTTTGACCACCTGGGGTTCTTTAACGTGCACCCAAATCTGAGTACACGGGCCTACAACATTTCCGCCTCCATCGGAAATGCAGCCGCCACAGCCAGGATTTGATCCCGCGACCTGCGGGTCAGCAGCCGAGTACCTTAGCCACTAGACCATCGTGGCGGGGCTCTTAGGCAGCGTTTCACAAGACACTTGCGGATATGCTCTGCATGTACGTCGATGTGGAGCATAAAAACTGGGACGAGATCGTGCCGTATGTCACGTTCGCCTTTAACACGGCTCATCAAAAAACAACAAGAACAACGCCATTCCACCTTCTTCATGGTCGTGAAGTCACCACTATGCTGGATGCTATATGGTGCTGCACGAGTGCGAAAACGTCGAGACGGATGCTGTTTATATCACCCAGCTTGCCTAAGAAGCCCGATAACTTGCACGCCTACGTATTAGTCGCCAGCAGCACTACGATTGAAGACGTTACAAACTTCGTCACCGTGTAGTCTCATACGAGCCAGGAGAGAAAGTTTGGATATGGACTCCTATTCAGCGCTGTGGCCTCTCAGAAAAACTGTTAAGACGGTACTTCGGGCCCTAGAAGTTCTACGACGTCTCAGTGACATCATTTATGAGGTTGTTCCAGATACTGCGCACTCATTATTGCGTCGAAGGTGTGCTTCAGAAGTTGTGCACGTTGTTCGGATGAAACCTTATTTCTCCGAATGATCTCATGCGTTTCCAGCGAGTACGAACCACTTTGATTTTAAAGCATCAAGACGATGCTTTCTTGAATGGGAGGCTAATGTCACGGCTAAAGGCCGGGCAAGAGGACGACAAAGGGATGAGCGTGGAGAGTACTCACAGTTGCTCCGAGGAAGACGACGTCAAAGCGGCTGCTCTTTTGTTTCGTTAATACAGACCTTGTTTTTCCTGGTCGTACCGTCGTCCTGTATCCTGTCATTTCCACGTCGTGACAATACCTTCGTGATTTTGCGCTGCATGGACATGTTCGTAATTAATCATTTTTGGATTGTCCCATGCGAGTGTTTTCATTGGTATCAGATGCATCACGTGTAGTGCTTGTGAATTTTGGTTTTCCTCGCGAACCACGTTGCTTCATTAAACTGTTGCTAGTCCCAGCTTGTGTTCGTGAATCCTATCGTGTGTGCGTGTTCTTCAAGGCTGGGTTCACCGTTCTTTCAAACAATATGCCAACAGCTTACCGCCACGATTTTTGTGAAACATACGCAAACACGCTAAAAAATGTCCACATTTTACGAAAAACGTAGCACGGCATCGTTATCATGCTCTCGGTGTTAACAAAACGCTGACAGCAGAAATGTGCTACATATATACTCTCGTTTAGTCCATGGATTGTCTGCTGGATGGCGGTACTTATATATGATGAATATATGTCAAAAACAAGCGAGATCGTGGTACTTGAAGTGTTCACTACATGTAAGCACGGACGAACGGACGGACAGACGCGCAGACAGACTAAGCGCTAAATAACAAATTATGTTCATTAGCCAACCCTTTTAATAATAATCAAATCTGTAAAATAATAACACCAACCTCTTGGTCTTCTCACATAACAATATTATCAAGCATTTCGGTGCTCAAATGTGTCTGATTGTTTTTCCGAAAAAAAAAATTCATGAGATCCCATGCCTTTCTGGAATCGATTCCATGTGTATTAGTCGGCAGGTGGCTGTCTATGCTGCATATTTTTAATCAGTTAGCTATTACTTATTAACTTTTTTGCTATTAGGCAAGCATTACAAGGTGAATGGATGAATTTACATTCAGATACGTTTAGTCGTTGTGAGTCCCTTGTGAGTGTTCCTGAAACATCGACTGCAATGGCTCCTGCAAAAGAAATTATGGTCAGACTTAACTTCAGAACCCACGTTAGAGCACAGACATTGCTGTTACGAAAACTTGCTGGCCTGCAGAGTTTTTCAGACCGAGAACTCTGCAGGTGCCCGAAACAGCAAACTGTTTATGCTGCCAAAGCGTGAATCTCGTCAACTTTTAAACGTGTGCCGCATGAAGCTGTTGCACCATTCGACGTCTTTCAATAAATTCTTTTGGCGATAGGCACTACTAAATAGAACATTTTTGCAGATAGTGTTGTCATCTAACGAGACTGAATTGTTAAAGCAGTTGCTCAGTCGTCACATCACGCTGTAACATTTATTATGACCATGTACTCTTCTTTTGCCTTTTTTATTGTTTCTCGTTCAAAATGTACCACCTTGTAGTGTTTTTAAACAAGTATTGCGTTTCTCTGTGATTAAGGTTTCATTAATGTGATCTGCTATGTTATTTTCACTCGCTATTCCCTCTCCCCTTCAATAATACCCCCAAAAGGATACTTAAAGCAAAATTGATGATGTTGACGGGCATATGTTTGTTTGATATATTGACACAGACCTGCCCCGTGTGTAACTGTTAGAAATGACGTTATGAAAGATGTATATTAGACAGCTACTACAGGTGGGGCAGAAAAAAAGCGTCTAGGCTAGATGACATGAAGAGAGCACATCGTTGAACGTAACAGTTATTTATTGAATGAACTGTACTGCGTGTAAACACTGTGGCAGAGAAGAAACCATTTCCCACGCTCTTTCTCACTGTCCTCACTACAGCGGCCAAATACAACAGCTTTCGGTCACGTTAGCGCGGCTTGACTACCGGCTGCTTTCGGAACAGCCAAGTTTGGAGAACGTTCGACCTTCAAGCCAGACAGCGACGAAGGCGCTGCTGAAGTTTCTGCGGTCAACCGGATTCACTAAACGACTTTGTCATTCGCGTGCCTAAGTGCGTGCGTGCTTTCTATTTTCTTCTTTACCCACCTCTTTCTCTCCATTTTCCGACCTTACCTTTTAAATCCGATTTCATTTTCTCCAATGCAGAGTATGAAACCGGAAATTTTCTGCTGGTTAACATTCCTGCCTTTCACTCAGCCTTATTCTCTGTCTCTCTCTCTCCATAGAACAAACTAATCCGAACTCACGACTGTTTAGTGCGCCAATTAGGAAAGTAGTAACACTATTCTTTCACATGTTTGCATTGTAATAGGCTCTATTATCCTCGTTATATTCAAGAAAAAGAATATGAAAGCCGTTGCACTGTCCTGTGTGACGATGTTTTTCTGTTTGCAGTGGTCGCATTTATGTAAGCGCGCGTTTTGTAATTCCGCTATAAAAGGCATTTACGCCTTGAGTAATTGCACTGCCTACGAAGGTGAACGCATATACTGCATGGTGGCCTTAATCTATTGAATCGTTCAGGAAAAAATGAATATAATTTATGTTGCTAAAAATGAAGCATTTGTGTTCAGTGACCCGATTATAATGTGTTCAGGTTTGGAGAGAGTTAATGCCAGCAACCTTGCTTGGAGACTTGCTCATTTCGTCAATCTAGGTGGCTCAACATTGTTGTGCTGCCTAATATATTTTCTTACAAAAGTAATAAACCGACTGCATATAATTTACTAGCTCACAGATCTTCAGGAAAAGTGAAAAGCCCACGTAAAAAAAAAACAGATGAGCATACGATTAGACTATCTATGAGGCAACACTTCAATTCTATGGTAGCACGAATGCTCACTATGAATTGTATGAATTTTCAAACTTATTACGCCGTGCTCCAGCTATTCATAATTTTAAGGGTGGAGCGCTTAAGTTGCCTAGATTGTCATATGTGATTGTATGTGGTCGTCGTCACTTAGCCAAACGTAGCATAAGATATAGAGCATAACTATAGGACAGCTTTGGCTCTAGCGCATGCTCGCGCCAAGCAGGAGTCATCATTCTCCTTCCTTCTATTTTTCGAGCGCCTTGATTATATTAGGTGTGGAGCTTTTTATGAGCCTGTGCTCTTGTATGCTGTCATCGCTAGGCATAAGGCAGGCCACGTACAAAGTTTTAAAAGGGGGAACCAAGCGAGAAATTCAGCAGGTAGATAACATCTAGTAATAATTCCGAAAGAAGTGTGAGAAACGAAGAAGGAGACCCGGACCCATCGTGTGACTACATCGAAGATCAACGAAACAACTGCCCCAGCCAGCACGCGTGGCACTTGCTCGTGCCTGCGGCCTCTCTCTCTCCTTTAGTTGTAACACGATCCCGCGGCTGGAAAAGTTATGCACCTTTTAAGAAAGCATCGAGTGAGTCTGCAGGAGGTGTTACGGCAAATGAAGGGATTTGACAATGACGATGAGGCTTGGGTGGAGGCGGTGGCTTGTCTTGCGGGGGTAGTCGTCCGTCGTCGCTGTGATGGTCATAGGACTTCGGGCACGTTGTGGGCCATCTTAAGGTTTTCATCATGCGACCCGATGAGTTCGCATCCTGCTTGGTGCTACTGGTTGCTTTGTAACAATGCGAAAACACCTTCTCATGGATTTTGCACTTCTTGCGTCGCTTTTTTTTTGTAGTCGGAGGCGTTTAATTTCAGCCTGCTGTCGTAGACAAGAAATCTTCCCTTAGAAGTTGCATACTTTTTTGGCAGATAGAGATAATATCTTCTGATAGAGGTAGAGATAGAAACATTCAGCAGGTAGATAATATCTAGTGATAATCATATCTAGTGATAATATCGGGCGTTTAACATCCTAAAACCACGATATAAATATTGCCGCACTCCCACCTCAAGTTTTGTTACCACCCCGTTTCACTGTCAGTAATTCTCAGCACAAACTACCCCAGCAGTGTTCGAGAAGCTACGGGACTGCAGCAGATCATTTTGGTAAGATTATGCCCTCTTCCCCGACATTGATTTGATTTGTGGGGTTTACCGTCCCAAAACCACCATTTGATTATGAGAGACGCCGTAGTGGAGGGCTCCGGAAATTTCGACCACCTGGGGTTCTTTAACGTGCACCCAAATCTGAGCACACGGGCCTCCAACATTTCCGCCTCCATCGGAAATGCAGCCGCCGCAGCCGGGAATCGAACCCGCGACCTGCGGGTCAGCAGCCGAGTACCTTAACCACTAGACCACCGCGGCGGGGCTCTTCCCCGACATTACTGCTTCTTCTGGAATCTATGTGGCCGCTAGTGCTAACGCTAGAATACCCTATGGCACGTGTATAAATGCCGATGCACTTCATCGCTTCTCAATTGATCGACTGCCGACGCTCTGTTCGCCGCTATCGGTGTCTGTGTACTCAGTATTCTGTCTTTCCTTTTACGTGGTGACAAGATTGGCAGAATAAACAATTTATTGGTACACTGTCGTCCTTTATGAAAGGGAACACGCGAACGCGTGGCCTGCGCTCTGCGACTGCCCCCTACAGCACCATCAACCGACTGCAAAACAATACACGTCACTTTCAGCGTTATCTGTTGCCTAAAAAAATGAGTTATGGCTGGAAGACAAGCGCTCCTAGTTGCACTTCATTTATGCTCACGCCTTTAGTGCGTGTCCACTGCCAACATATCAAACGTTGTGCGTGACCATGGCGCAAGCTGTAGTAATCGCCCGATATCACTCACCGCACGGTAACGTAATCTAGCAGTGCTTGTGACTCGTCATCCCGGCCGTGACTCGTCACCTGCTTGACTCGTCACCGGCCATGACTCGTCATCCTGCTTGGCCATAGATGACGACAAAAGCGAATGTGCTTTCTTCACTTGTCGGTTGATGGTGCTGTAGGCAGCCGCCACAGAGCGCAGGCCACGCGTTCATGTGTTCCATTTCATCAAGAACGACAATGTACATTTAGTTTGCTTCCTTCGTCCGTGTCACTACCCTGTGACACCAGGTGGAGGTGCATTCCTGCCCAAGTACCGAACGTCCCCTTCTGGCTGTGAGCCTACGCCCACATCGTGAATGGGACATTGAAGCAAACCTCAATCAACGAGCTAGCCGCACTCAGCGAGTGCTACATCCAGAGTACGGGGCTTTACCAAATAGCATTCGCAAGCCCAAGGCTACCACCACTACAGGGACCACTATGACCGCCCCTGTCCTAAAGCCCACCACGGACGTAATGCAGCAGCCAAGAAAGCGACCGACCTTCCACGAATCATCATATGAAGTAGCGAAACCCTGGCTGGAGACGTATGACCGAGTGACCGCCTTGAACATGTGGGATTCGGAAAAAAATCTGCGAGGCGTCTACCTTTAGAAGGACGAAGCAGTGAGGACCCGTTTCGAGAACCACAAGTCGTCACTTCAGACTGGGGATCTCTTCCGCGGCGCATTCCTGAAAACGTTCACAAGAGCCGCTCGATAAGAAATGGCCGTTGCTCTGCTGGAAAGACTGGCGCAGCGTCCGTACGAAAGCGTCAGAATCTTTGCCGAAGAGATGATTTGTCTGTTCCGACTCAGCGACACTGACATGACCGAGGAGAAGAAGGTTGGTTTGCTCATGTGAGGGATACAGCAAGACCTCTTCACTGGGCTGGTGCGAAACCTACCCCAAACAGTTCAAGAGTTTGTCTCGGAGGCTTCGACAATAGAGAAGACGCTGGAAATGCGTACCCGATAGTACAATAGCTGATCGATGCAAGTTCACGCCCTAGGCTCCGACGACGTACGTGATATGATCCGACAGATCATGTGGGAGGAGCTACGGAAGCTGCTGCTTTCATCGCAGCCTCAAGTGGACTCGATTGCCGACATTTTCCGCGAAGAAGTTCGGCAATCGCTTGGAGTCTCCGAAGCACCGTAGCCTTATCCAAAAGCGATGGAGCTACGCTGCTGCAGCCCGACGCGACGTCCCTCCTCCGCTCCCGCACCAAAGCGCCGCTCCACCGAACTTCTGACCTTCGTCGCGAGATGCCGCCACCACCACCACCAACGCCCTGCCGTTCTCCCATCGGCCAGCGCTACACACCAAGGTAAACCACGGAACACCTGCCAGTTTAGAGAACGGAAATTGTACCTTTGGGCTGTTGTATCAAAATAACATGCAAATATGTAGCGGCGGCGTACTGAACTGCAATACCGCGAGGCGAGATGACGCTGGTAGTACTATCATGATCAATAAGCAGACGCATTTTTTTTGCTGCAGGTGGGGGGCCTGCGGCTAGTTCACGCTGCTCGCTTCCTTTGGTTTTTTTTTTCGTTGCTAAATCGCGGTTTGTGTCTGTAATTATCGCCAGGTGACCTAGCTGGACTTGACTGGCAAAAACAACGTCAATCAAGTAAGCTTTGCATCGCTTATTGCGAGTGTCCAAGCCGGTACAATCAATGTATACGGTCGGGTCCGAACAAAACAAGTCACTCATACATATCGAAAGCTTTCAGCCCATGTGTGAAGACTCAAGAAAGCTAACGAGCATATGAATATAACTGAACATCGAGACCGCTGAATGAATGTCTCCCTCATTGTGTTGCGGCGCTCGAGTTTAATAGCGTGGCTTCACGACAACGGTCCGATTCTGCCGTCAGATGCGGCGCTTGCCCTTTAGTTTTTATCTTGAAGTGAAGTGAACGTATGATGTGCAATCGGGAAGGAAACTTGCACATTGCCGATGGATAGCTCGCGCTGTGATAGCCATGTTGTTCTGCTAAATTTGCTAAATAAGCAAATGCGGATACAAGTACTTCTGAATTTTTTTCGCTCTGCAATGCTACATTGAGTACTTCACAATTGTGCAATGTCGCGTCGTGTCGACAGGGTAGATACTTGTTTTAATTCTCAGGGGTGAGCCCATATCATAGGTAATATGTATTTAGGTGACGGGCCTAAAATATTTCAGGCTTGCTAAAATTATTGTTAAGAGTTAAGTTACACAGTTACTACAGCTAGAATTTCTCATCGCAGGTAATGACCGGTCTGCTGAGTATGCAGAGAACATGTATTCTAAAAGAACACTTATAAGGTGAGTGCTTACAGATTGAAAAGGCCCAAATCTAAGAAAATATGCTTTAGGCATGCATTGTACAATTTTGTTGTTTGTAGATCTTTGTTGGTGTCTTACAGTACACTATCTGCTCAGCTCTAAGCACAATCCCTTTTTCGCATAGACATATCGATAGAACCTGAGCACTCTCTTGCAAGCAAGCACTCCTGAAATCATTTGGTAGAACTAGATGTGAATTCGTCCGAATACTCGATCAATAAAGGTCGCATTTATTGTACACTTGTTATTGTGTTTACTTTTTCAGTATACTTGTGCTTGAAAGCTGAAGTTGTTTTCTTCCTGCTACTTTTAGAGGTTAAGACTTGAAATACGTACTATCTTGCAGTGGGGCTGTTCTTTTCTGTTCTGTTTTCACTGCTTTGCTGTGGAGAGCTTGAGGTGCCTATTGCCTCGGCTACTCCATATCACAAAGTGCTGCAGCGAAAAATAAAATAATAATACAGAACGGTACCCAAAAATTAACAATACAGAAAAGAAAAAAAACACAATAGCACACTGAAACCAGTTCAAATATCATGCCAATACACAGTTTTCTTCGCGCAGTTCACACAGTCATAAACTATTTACACGCACACCTTACTATTCTACTGTCAGTATATACATGACCACATTTTATATATACCCATCTCTGGCTGTCTGTCATAGGCGCTTGTCCAGTCCGGTCTCCACTAAAAAGTCTGTCAGGAAGATTATTGCATTTTTCTGGAGCTGCATCTCAGGCCATGGTCCAAGTAGTTTATTGTGAGGGGCCGTCTGTCCAAACTTGCTAATTTGTTCTTTAATTTTTCTCTTTCATTCGCGTATTTAACGCACTCCAAAAGAATATGGCGAACATTTTCTTCTGCATGACCACAATGGCATTCCGGGGAGTTGGATCGATGTATCTTGTGTAGGAAGCTGTTTGTGTATGCTACTTCCAATCGAAGACGGTGGAATAATGTCTCTAGGTGTCGTGGGAGGTCTGTAACTATGGAAAATTTTCTGTGTGGATCAACTTCATAAAGTGTCGTTTCCTTTGATTTACGGCTCTCAAACCACTTCTCCATCGAACAATGGTTAGCTCCTTGCGATATAAAATGTCGAATATCCGTCCCAGACATAGGGATCGCGCAATCCCGTTCTTCCTTCAATGCTTTCTTCGCGAGGCTATCAGCCTCTTCATTTCCCTTTATTCCAATGTGGCTGGGTATCCATTGGAATACGATGTTGTGACCCTGCGATGAGGCATATTCCACAGTTTCTGCAATACAATGTGCTATTTCACCATTTTTGTGAGGTGATCTCACATTTCTGATTAGTTGAAGAGCAGGTTTGCTATCAGTGCATATCACCCATTTTCGTGGCTCAGGATTCTCGCAGATGAGATAGTCACCAATTCTGCTGTCGTCGATGAATATTTGTGCGATAATTTGTACATCTTCTTTTTCTGAATTTCGGGTATAAAGACCGCACAGGCTGACGCTTCTTCAGTGCATGATCCGTCTGTATATATCTTCGTTTTTTCATTATGCATTACATGAAGCTGATGAAGTACCAACTGTGCCGCTTTTATGTGCCTCACTTTCTCCATTTACCTCGGCGCCTCAACTGTGGAACATGGTACGCGCACTCCGACAGCCAGTAGTCCACTCGAGACCACTACAGGCTCTAGCGCTGTCTCGAGGAGTTAGCGAACGTGTGATTACCGAAGAATTTTGCGATCTTATACTGAGAAATGGAGAGACCGCCCAAGCTAGCGAATATAAATCCTCAGCAGAATCAGCTTCAGCGGTTGTAACTAAGTTCTCTGTGATCGGTTCATTAGATCTGGATGACAGCTTCACACCAGAGAAGCTACAATTTGTGCTGTCTTCAGTAAAACGAACAAGTTCACCAGGAACAGATGGGGTTACATACGCTTCTCTTGCTAATTTGTGCAAGAAAGAAAAATTACACCTGTTGGACATCTATAATAAAAGTTGGCAAGAAGAAAAAGTTCCGGAAAGTTGGAAGATATCAAAAGTAGTACCGTTGCTAAAGCCAGGGAAGAGCCCTATGCAGTTGGACTCGTTTAGGCCGGTTAGTTTGACAAGTTGTTTTTCAAATGTGATGCAAAACATGATCAATGAATGAATTTTATGGTGGCAAGACATGAAAAAACTACTACCAGAAAGCATAGCCGGCTTCAGAAGAGGTAGATGCACAATGGACTGCCTTCTTGATTTGGTCACAGATGTGGAAAACCAACGAACGCAAGGAAACATCACTGTCGCTGTATTCCTTGATGTCCACCGAGCATACGACACATTGAGTCACGTTCACGTTCTGGAAGGCCTGGCGTTACAGGGATTCAAGGGCAAGATACTGCGTTGGATCGCTGACTTCCTGAATCACCGGAAAATTTTTGTAGTTACGCAGGAGGGCCCAACGTCAGAACATGTCGTCAACCAAGGAGTGCCAAAGGACAACGTGCTAAGCCCTACTCTCTTTAATGCAGTCAAGGCGCAGCTCCCGTATAATCTTCCACCTAACATCAGATGTTCAGTATATGCTGATGATATAAGTATATGGACGTCTGGTCCATCGTTTTTGGATGTACAACAAACTCTACAAGAAGGATTGGATTATGTAGACCGTTTTCTAAAAAAAGAGGTATGGCACTGAGTCTGGCTAAAACAGCCATCTTTCCGTTTACATTAAAAAGAACTGGAAATTTCCAGATGTTTCTGCAAAATCAGCCTATTGAAATGGTGAAAACTGATAAATTCTTGGGAGTAATTTTAGACCGGAGGCTAACATGGTCGCCTCATGTCCAGTCCCTTGAAAAAAAAAGTGAATCAGGCCATTCGAATCCTCCGGCATCTCTGCGGGGCCAAATGGGGTGGTACTAAAGAGTCGTTATTAGCCCTACATGTTGCCTGGATACGCCCAATCGTAACTTACACACTGCCTTTGCTGCACGGACTTCCAGCCTCCACCGAAAGGAGACTTCACTTGTTATTGGCAAGGAGATTGAGGGTATGTCTGGGTTGACCACGGTCAACTTCCAGTGCTTTAGTGTATGCGGAGGCTCGAGAGCCATCTTTGGCAGTACTCCGAACTAAAGAAACATCTCGAAATTTATTTAGAATTTTCACGCAACTTGAAAGTCATTTTTTATCTGGTGCACTAACACAAAGGACGGCAACGAGACTACAGGATACTATATCATCATTTCAAGCAGTAGTACCAGAATTTAAACAATGGAAACCTTCAAAAACACCTTGGACGCTGCCACTTCTCAACGTTATCCGTGAAATAGACGGCATAGAGAAGAAAGCAGACATGTCACCTCTAGTAGCAGCACAGTTGGTACTTCATCAGCTTCATGTAATGCATAATTGCAGTGGGGCTGTGCATAAGTCAAGATCATGTATGTTTCAACTACCTGTGCGATTTCCAAGTTTTTTTTCATGCCCGTAGTGCACAGAATTTCACTTCGTAGTGGTAGACACTATAGTTACAACAACTTGATTTAAACAGGAACAGATGTGCTCAAAGAAATCTGGGTTGTTGCTCTACTATATGAAAAAAAAAACAGTACCACATGCAATGAACGCAACCTTGCTCTTCACGACAGCATTTACGTCTTTGATAAAGTTGTGATGTAAGTGCTCATCACCTTTTTGATTTATTATTTTAGGAACCCATTGAACATGTGTGCAAAGCTAAAGTGATTGAGAGCAGCCTTATGAGCTTTGGCGCATCGTTTTGTAAACTTGTATGAGCTAAACACAGTTAATTAAGACGAAGCAGTTCTGGGTGCTGTTCGTAAACTGTCACAAGGATCAACTAAATATCGGAAAGCCTGTTAATGCCCCTCACTGCGGGGGTGTTCATTTTGCAGTTAATAATTTCTGACGATTCACATGCCAACTATGAAGTGATCATGAGTCGTACAGTAGTGGGCAAATTTAGATTAATTCTGGCTTCCAGGGGTTAAAACAAATGACATTGTAGCCTCACAGGAGACAAGACTGTTTGTCGAAACATTTGCTCTGACACCTCCTGTTCACATATTTTTCATATTTTCAAGCTTTCATCTTTTAAGGGTAGGTTTAGTTCACTTGCACCAATCGGAACTGGTTCACAGCTGTGCACGAGAAGTTCAGAATTTGTGCAGCACAAGCTCAGCAGTGCGGCATTGTAAGTGAATGACAAGGTGCCGACAAGGTGGAATCCTGATTTTTGTTCGCTTGATTTATTGAAGTGTAAACATCTTGGCAAAACACCACATTTGTAGAGGTGGGTACATTACCTGTGTCTAATGCTTTGTTGTTTCTTAAGCTGTACGTGCGGCTGCACCAAACCAGTTCCGTCAGAGCAGAGGGTACAGGAAAGTCATGAACTAGTTTTGGTGCAGTACCTCTCCTGCGCTTTTTGAAATGAATGGCACGATCAAGAGGATGACATTTCTGCGTCACTGAAACGAATGGCGAGGTGCAGCGCTTTCTTAAATGGATCATGTGGTGCAGGTGAATCGAACGAACCCTTGAACACACAAGCGTCTTAGCGTTTCACCCCCATCAAAATCTGGCCACTGTGGATGGGATTAAACAGTGTGTTGTTGAGCTCAGCAGTGCCACACAATCAAAATAATGGTGTTACAGTTTCAATATTATAGAAGTGCAGATTCCATGCCATGGTAGACAGCCAATGATTGTGGCCAATCTAAAGCACCCCTCCACGATATGCGCGGTAAAACATCCACAAATACAGCATTACAAGTGTGAGGTTCAAGATGACCTGTAGTAGTGGACATTCAGATGTTTCAAATTGCTTGCAGAGTGGACATTGGGGGGTAGTCATTCTGTCGTTGCTTTACAGTCTGGAAAAACAAGTAACATCACCAGATATCAGTGCATGAAATCAATGCATAATCAATGCATTAAATTTTCTTAAGTAAACAGATAAACTTAGTTGACTAGTTAACAGCAGTATTTTATACATATATGTAATGGTACCTCATAACACGTGTATCACTCAGGGCTGCTTCTTCACAAGGCATGTCGTGTAGCAGGTTGCTTGCCCATTGTACACAGCTGCTTCCATGTCAGGTGGGCCAGGAGGCTGTGGCAGTAAAAGAAGTATTTCTAGTTAATGTGACGCTTTCTTTGTCACACTAAAGCAAAACCAGACCCATAAATATGTGATGTTTCTCAAACGCGACCGAGGTAAACTATTACCTAGTAGGTTTTTTGCACTTATATATGGTCTAGCTACGAAGACACATGCGAGGTGACAGTGATTTATTTGCCTTCTTTCATCGCAACGGCCTGGTTGGTGTTACCTGGTGATATAATTTCAGAATTAACTATTGAGTCAGTGACTCGTAAACACGTGAAGCCACGCCGCAAGTAGCGCATGTTTTTCCGGTTACAGATTGAGACGTGAAACAATTTTAAAATTTAATATTGCATGCGCTGCCACCGTGTGACGTCTACGCAGTCATTGGGAAAAAACTACATATGTCGACAAGAACTAACTGGCCCCGCAAGCAATCGTCTTTAAAAAAACTGAAGTTGTTTCTACTCACCGGTCCGGGCTTGCAACGGGTGTTCATCCAATGAAAGCTTAAACGGTCGCCTCGTTCCCCGGAAGTCACTTGAATTGCCTTCGCGAAACCATTTGAACGAGTCAAAATAAACAGAACGAGAAAGAGTGTGTCGGTCGGCAGAGGCCCCAAATATATACAGCGAAACCAAACAGTCCGAGACACATCCGAATCTACCGCGAGCCGTTACCCGCCATCGCAACCGTTGGCCACCGCAAGCTTTTAAATGAGAATAATGATGTCAATAAGCTGCTGCTGACCTCGAGTCAGCTGGAGTAAAAACTTTCACAAAAAATTGATGACGCAGCACATGTTTGAGAAAAAACTACTTGCTAGAAGAACAAGTTGTTTTTTATGTGTAGTGGTAAGCAAAGATGTAGAATTTGGTCATTTCAAAATTAAAACGTGGTCCCGACCAGGGCGCCCCTAAAGTATAAAAGTATATTAGTGCGAGTGGCCAGAGAGGTTAGTAAATCCACTCTGGGTGTTTGAAATAGAAACGCGCCGCGGTTGATTTTTTCGCCCCCTACAGGTGATCACTTGAACTTGAGAGTTTCCGGACCTGGGCATGGTGGCTAGAAGGAGAGGTGTCAGCATCGGCGCACCGGAGAGCGAGTGAGAACTCATCCGGATGCGGCGGCGCTGTGGTCGCTTCGAGGTGGCCCTACTCGCGCCTGCGCGTGCGTATCAGTCGTTTTTTGTTGCAAATATTTCACGCTACCTTGCGGATTATAAGAAAGTCCACCTGTCAAAATTCTGGCGGCGCGCTGCAAAGCGTGTATTGCCCTTAAAACTAGTGTTTTCAGTTCACTTCATAGTATATCAGCTACGAAGCTTAGAAGATGGAGAATCAAGTGACTTGTCGTGAGCTTGACACCAAAACAAAGTCCGTGCAGTTTTCAAATTTGATGCTGCAGTGTTCTCCGTGAAGTTTCAATTTACGTAAAGGTATCGGCAACCCTTATTTTTAGTACTTGTGCACTCAAGGTCTAATTTTACAAGCAAGACGTTTATTTTCACGAAAACGAAAAACAACATAAAAATAAACACATTATATTCATTAGGTGAAAGAAAACTGCAAGTTATATGAAACTCAGCTAAAGCAAGTGAATAAGGCAATCAAAGAAAACAGTAAATATACGATGATACGATAGGCGTACATACACACATGTCATTTAGATTGGATTGACAAATCTAAAAACAGTCACAAACCAGTTCACGAAAAAATTGATTTCTGCATATGTGAAACACAGCCAGAGAGTGACATCACAGTTGTTAATGGGAGATTTAGAGCAATCTGAACAAGACAATAGTAAAATCACAAGAAACAAGAGAGTGTGACATAAAATAAGACCTTGTTCGCTGAGTTACCACTATGACAATTAAGTCATACGTCTCAACTTCAAGAACTTCATTTTCTCTCTCTCTCTCTTTTTTGATTGGACGTATTTTCTCCAGCAACGAGAAAATGCATTCCGGTCAGTGTAAAGAAACTAATTATCTGGTTTGTCACTACCTGTTTGTGGTGTTCAAAGCCGACCATATTTAACCTCTTCACGGACAAGAAAAAGATAAGGTCTGTTATGCGGTCACATTTCAACTTGTTGAAGCTGAAGTAATAGGTGGATGCATGTTCCATAGAGTTTTGACCGGGTCTTGCCCTGCCGCGGTGGTTGAGCGGCTAAGATACTAGACTGCAGACCCGCAGGTCACGGGATCGAATCCCGGCTGTGGCGGCTGCATTTCCGAAGCAGGCGGAAATGTTGTAGGCCCGTGTGCTCAGATTTAATTTCACGTTAAAGAACCCCAGGTGGTCGAAATTTTCGGAGCCCTCCACAGTGGCGTCCCTCATAATCATATGGTGGTTTTGGGACGTTAAACCCCACAAATCAATCAATCAGGTCTGTTAAGGACTCGGACGGGTACAGAAGGCATGGTTCTGCCGGAAGAAAGTTGGAATTTTCAGAGTTAAGCAACAACCTGCTACATTCGTTGCACTTCGTCTTTTTCCCCATCTTTCGGGCCACATAGCCGCTGACGTAATAAGTGATCTGGAAGCCACTTTTGCGCCCAATGAGATCAGTGTGGTCAGGGAGGGCTTCACAAGCAACTATAATTTCACGAACCTCATTGAGGTGCCCCACATCTAGCAGCTCATCCAGCTTATTCTGCAATGTTATTGAATTCCTGCGGATGCCCGGACATAAACGGCTACTCGGAACTCCAGAACGTATGTTTCCAATGGAGGGTGACTGTGCCAAACTGTAAAAACTGAGTCAATTCGCATAGATCGAAAATTGTGTCGGTGAACGGTGATAATACTAGCCAGAGATTTGCTTCATAATTCTAAAAAAAAAAAGCTTTCAAGTGCGTCTTGGCAGAGGCGAGATGTCATCAAGTACTTATGGCCCCAAAGTTTTTGTGACATAGTGCCGAATAGAAAGGGTGCTGCTTAGAGTGACGAGGAGTCCTTCGGCAGTCGATTCACTCAGGAAGCCACCCTCCTTCGGCACAGCTTTTTCCCAAGTTGCTAAGAACCCGTTGATAACATGCTTGTAGCAACGAACGATGAATCTTCCTTCGATATGAGCTTCGCACACGACGAAGTTCTGTTCCAGTAGTCTGTCAGCGCGAGCAATCGTACGCTCCCAGGCCTTGTGCTGTTCATCTTCGGCGGGAGCAGAGAAGAGAGATGCTTCCTTCCCTTGTTTGCGGGCCAAAGCATATCCCGCATTGCATCCAGGTGCAAAGCAGTGTCTTTGCTGTTTACTCAGCACTGTTGCGTGGTCACATTGGCACGTATTGATCCCGAACAAGTCCAAATGGGTGAAGAGTAGACGTTGCAACTTGCGAGCACACGAGCAAGCAACTAAATGTGCCGCGCTAGCGGCTGGCAAGCGTTCTCGACCGATCATGATGGCGACTTACGCGCCGCTCCGCGGCGGAATGAAATACCAGCACGCCTCCTTTCAAGGCACGGCCGGGACGATATTGACACCTCTCCTTCAAGCCACCATAGCCTGGGTAAAGTGACGTATGGCGCGCCCCTGACAACCGCTGGCCATGCTTCTAATGCGAGTAGGCCAGCCACACCTACCGACGCTGTCAGTACCGACAGATGGGGCTCCGGAAATAGGCCGCCACCGCGCCGCGTCTGCAGCTGGTTGAATTGCCTCGCGACAACACCTATTACATCACCGGAACACCGTGGCAAGAACGACTGCCATACCACTCCCCGTCGCCCAGCCGCTACAACTTGCCGCACCGCCGGCCGTACACTGACCCGATCTGTGGCTGGTCGCCTAGCCCACTTTAGACAACTTTCGTCATATGGTCACCGTGACCTCGGCCCGTTAAATGAATGTTACCTTATTCTTGTAATCCAGGACAACAATGAATATTATAAGGTCAGCAAACATCTAATATCCTAAGCTAGCCGTTTTGCTACGAATACGTCCACCGTCGAAGTGTTGGTTCAATTAATCAATGTACAAAACATCAAGATTAACAGCCGTACAAAGTAACAGCACCAGTACTCGTCGGTAAAGTAGTCTGCAGGCTAGGTTATTTTTATTGTCACACTGATGTTAACAGCAAGATATAATCCTGAAACCAGTCATGACCTGTCGGCGCAGCCGGTATAGAAGCTGTGCGTTTGTTTACGTCACAGCGGACGGCGAGCAAGGGACAACCACTGACCGCCTGCCATCAGATCATCCATTCCTAGTCACGTTTAGCCCCTGCCAAAGATCACTTCCCCCAAGGATGAGCTGCCCCTCGCAAGCGCCGGAAATGCTGGTCTATGTAGCTCGATGTGCGGCAATCGTACACTTCATTTGCACTTCTTTCTTTCCTTCATCCTCACCTCACTTTCTTCTTTTTTACCTCCTTGCTATACCAAACATGCACGTGCTATGCTGTACACTCCATCTGCTTTTTACCGTCACATCACTCCTCACCTTCAGTTTTTTTCGCGCGGCTTGCTATACTGTTCCAAACATTACCGAGTAATATGTTAAGGGCTACTTTACAGGACTACCTGCTAGGAATGCAAGTACAGATCATCATTGCGACGGACGCTTCACATAGAGATGAAAAAAAGTGCCATTGGTATATTCTGCCTTGTTCTAGACTGGTAGTTTTCCCTCCAAATTCCAGATTTCACACTTAGGTTTATTGCAGAATTTTTAGTTAGTATTGGCCCTTTGAAAACAGCCAACATCAATCAATTCCGCCGCAATAATAACGAACTCCTTGTTGGTCTGCAGTGCGCTCATGGCATCCGGCAATTGGAAAGCATTAGGCGAATTCAAATCATTAGTACTGAATCACTTAACTCAGGTGCGGCTACTGTGGGTGCTTGGGCATAAAGACGTAACTCTAAATGAAACAGCTGATGCACTAGCGAAAACGGCGTGAGGCGGACCAGCTATCAATATTACCCCTAGAAAAGCTTTTGAAGTAACGGCTAGATTTCAGAGGCAAATGATGATGGGAGAATTTTCTACACCATACCTAAAAAATTCCCGGTATTTTAATCATTTAATGAGACCTTTCAAAACTTCCTCACCTCATAACAGATGTTTGGAAGTTTTAATCACTCGATTATGCTGTCGCACTCTTCCATTAAATTTTTATTTCTTTAAAGCAGGCTTGACTCCCTCCCCACTCTGTTCTTTTTTGTGGAGAAGAGCGAACTGTGAAATTTTTTTTGATCTTTTCATTAAGAAAGGTATCTCTGGAAATGCCATTACGATTCCTTGGGTTAGCTTTTACAACGTCAAATGTACTGTCATTAGGTGCTCATACCCATGTGCACAGCAATGGGAAAGAGTGCGAGGCCGCGCAAGATTTCATTGCAGTCGAGGAGTTTTGTTCAATAAAACTCATTACCAAAAGTTTCCCAGTTAACTAACGTAGGCTACAGGAAAATTTTCTTTGGTATCAAGCACTTATTGCTCCTTCAGTAGGAACTAATTATTCTAAGTTTTTTTTCAAAAATGATTTATAAAAACCAATATTTCTCTTATTACTCTATTTGCTAGCATTGAAATATATAATCGTATTCTTTTTTTGTTAAGTTACAAGATTCTTTGCCAGTCCCCCTGGTTGGGTGTGAGCCACAACTTCAGGATCTACAGCTACATCCACACCTACATTTACTATGCTGTGTTCTTTGGCCTCCCCCTTTTTTTTTGTCGTCACCTCGTGTTCCTCTTTCTAAACCCCCAATTCCCGTTCCCCCCTTTCCTAGGGTATACACGGCTATGCTATGCTTTACTGCCTTTTCCGTTTTTCTTTTCAAGCTCAGATCAGCACTCCTTACACTCACTACCCTTTCCCATTGTTTGCTATGCTGTGGCCTTTACTACAAGGTTAGACAATCGCAGTGGCAATGCAAAACCAGGTGAGGGGCAAGAAGCTTGCAACATTTACTATTGCGGAGGCAACGCAAAGCCTCATCAGAGAAATCGACAGGACATTAGTTCCATATCGTGGCGTCATCAAGTGACGTGACTTTTCTTGACGCGGCCATGCCAACTTGATGATGTTATACATATTTGCTTTCTCTGATGTCATCACGAGATGATGAACTTTTGCACCACTCATGCTAACGAAATCAATGCAGGACGCCACCGACGCCACAAGTATTTTTTGTGCTTTATGAGTCATCTAATGGACCGCTCACGCTAGCTCCACGGTGGCTTGCAGTCTTCCGTTTGCCATTCTCAGTCTGCCTTGAGCGAGTGGTTTCGTTTTCACACGTCAGCTGTTCTTCGACGTTTGGATAATGAGCCCAATACTTACTTCCGAGACATTTTAAGGCAGCCGCAAATCTACTCTTTCAATCAGCTGCGTAAGAGTGTTTCCCGTGGCTCAAACGGAGGGCCACGTCCTCTGTTTTCTGCTCTCCTTGTTGTCAGGGTATACCGCGAGACGCGTCGAGCTTCTTCCTTCTCGAACCAGTTTATATAGAAGTGAATCTATCCATGACTGATTGTCGCGAATGTCGCGTTTGAGGTAACGAAGAATGCGGGAGGCCTGCGCTGAAATTTTTTATATACTTGGACCGCAATAGTGAGGGCTAAAAATGCACGAAAAGGTATTTGTAAGAGCTTGTGCCTTTCACATGGAATATTTAAAAGTAGAATTAAGGAGAAAAGTCCTTTCTGGCATGTGATGGTCGTTAGATTACATTTATCAGTATTAGGGGTCATTTGCCAGCCTAAGCACTACTTAGGTTAGAGATCGAAGTCTTTCTGAAGATCGAAATGATATAACGATGAAGCGTGAAGTGTTCCATATACATCAACGTGAAGGGAGGATGAGCAAAATCTGCCCAATACAGCGACCTAATAGAAATGGGGGCGCGATGACAGACCTTTGCGCCCCTGTAGGTAAAACGTGCGCACGCTTATCGCAAGGACTCCTCGGCGACAGTGTCTTATCGGTTGGTGTCAAGGTAGGTGATGTCGTGTGTTTTATCGATTTTATTCAAGCCTGCCTGGGGGTTTATTAGTGTGGCGCTACGTGAGAGCAACTCTGGGCCTTGGGTTAACAGCTCATCTATTTAACTTGTGGCTCTGGGCCCACGGTAATGGATCCTCCTAACCGCTTATTGCTGAACTCTCGCCCTTTCAGCCCGTATATAACTGTACAAAAAGTGTCAGTAAACCTGCTTGCTTTCAGTTCCCCACTTGCAAGCACCATTTTCTTAACCCGAATAACGCGGAGACTCAGTCACGCTGCAAGCGGAATTCAAGTTGAACAAAATCCGAAAGTATTAAAAACAGGCGTCAGCGGCCTGCGGAGATGAACGTTTTACGCAGCAATGCATATTTTAAAGCGAGTAGGCAACCTTAAGCCATTGACTGGGCAATTCGTTTTGTACCCTTCGTGAGATTTAACCATTTGCGACCGGATAACATATTCGTTGAGAAAACTCTTCCCAGTACGTGAGATTTTTATGACCTTGCTTTTACGAAGCAGACAAATGCGCTGGCGTGGTTCGGTGGTAGTACACTTGTGCTCTAGGCAGCTGTTCTGTCATAAAGCCCCTCGAGGTTCGGACGAGGGTTTGATTCTCGCTCGGGCTGAAGATTTTTATTTATATAATTATTCGCATCCATTTCAAATTTTTACTCTCACACAACGATGATTTTGCTCTCTCACCGAACGGTGCCGACCCTGGAACTTTTCCGGAACATGCCCCTTAACGCCGGGTCGTTCGCACATATAGAATGGCGTGGCAGAAGAGTATAAACTAGCAAGCGGGCGGCTTACAATACGCAATTGTGAACCTAATTTAAGTTGCGAATTGCGTGAACAGTTATTGTTTACGGCAACCCCCCTCCCCTACTGCAAAGTGTTCAACCAATGAATACCCCATCCTTGCTCTCCACTACAGACAAGACAGCGGCACAGCCATCAGTCTACAACGTTATCAGCAAAATCAACAGAGTGCACATAATGTCCTACATATGTGCGTGTAGCAGGTACCTCTGACTATCGAGATGATCACAAATAATAACAGGATGAGTGCTTCTCCACTTCGCAAAAGCAATTATTATGGACTATTTGGTACCTTTTTGGTCTACTTTTGCGTGGACATCGAAGCTATTGCTGCTACCACGCCGCGTGTTCAGTGCAATTAACTCTGATATTCTTTATAGACGACTCATGAACGCCACAGTACAGGCTTAATAAGATGCTCTTGCATGTCCACATAAGCACCCGTAAAACTTCTAAACAGTAACAGTTAGGTTTCTCTGTGCCTGCGCCGCTATATAATAACAAATCTGAATTCTTGCATGTTGGACGATTCCCAACGGCGTATTCAAGTATCTTTCAATCACTGTGACGAAGCCAGACCTAGAAGGGTGTTCCAAGAACAAGTTAGCAAATTATACGCTGTTTACTTACTTGGCACATACATTCTCCTCTGGAAAGGCACGTCTCCTTCCTTCCAACGTCGTGCTTGCCTGTCTCGACATGAATTTCTGCGACGATGTCTGCATTTAGTAATGCCGCTGGTCATTTACGGTAACTGATTCCCGATAGAAGTATTCAAATCTTCATTCTCTGATTTGCTTTTCATTGTGAATAAAATACTCAACCTACTGGCAATACTCAGTTAAAATGAAACAAATGCATAACAGTGGCATCCATATAACACTAAATCGTAGTTTTGATATTAAGCAGAAGCTGCAGAGTTCGACTAAAACAATAAGTTCGTTTCAGGGCACGTGGAAAGGTTTTTCGGCGGTAATGGATGTTGCATGCACGACCGGAGCATGCGGTGCACCATCCTCCCTATGCAGATCAGAGAAGACGCGTGGGCGCGCCAGCTTTACCCTATTCTTTCACTGAGTCCGATCTGTCTGGCCGTTGTTCGAATTAAACGTGTGTGGCCGTGCAGGATGCCTCAACTAAAAAGGCACCTAGCGCACGCCTATGGCAGTTGTGATTCGTTTTAAAACGTACAAACAGCGGGCGAATAACCTCGAAAAGCTCAAAAATGAAGTCAAGAGGTTAGAGTTGCAGAATTCTGTAACTCCGGGAAACTGTCTTTGTTAAATGGGAATATGTTTGAAGGAAGAGAGAGAGAATGCTTATTGAAAAGTCAGTCAATTACTTCAGCCATGGCACGTAGCTCCTATCAATGTCGGAAGAAATCCCTTGGGACACAGCATCAGCAAAAGCTTGGGTATAATGTGTCTAAAACTTACGTGCGAGAGGAATCGCATAACACATTATCGTACATGGAAGTAGTTTTATACGCTGTTTAACGTCCTGTTTTATTGCTAAAGCGTCCTTCAGGCAGTTGCCACCCTCAAACTGAGAAGAAAACATCTCTCTTCCGATTTCTTAGAGAGAAGAAAGCTCTTATGTGCTTCACAAATGAAAGGTTTTCAGCTGAAATTAGCTTCCTAATCGTACGTTCAGTCAAAGACGTTGCCTAGAAGACAAATATAACTTTACTCAATGCCTACTATTTTACGAGCCTTGCACACAGAAAATCACCCAAGTATACCACACGAAATTGCTACATCATTATTGCAGAATGTGTCAACCACCGAAGCATTTGCCTACGCAGCCTGATTTGGTACTGTGCTCTTACATTTGGCCGTGGTTTTGCAAACATGTTACAGCTAAGTGCAGCTGGCATCTGTCAACATTGCGCTTTTCCTTTTTTCACTGGTGTAGCAGTGATGAACGAATGCGCAGACGGTGTCGTCCGATCTGCATTGTTTACGAGATTTCATTGCTTGGTTTTCATTTGCGAATATTGTACACACACTATTAGAATTAGTACTCATCACACCCACTTAGCAGTCAGATTGTGCAAATATACACAAGTGGCATGTCCTTACGTGGTTTGCAGAGCCACGTCGTAGATGTTGGACATTGATCACACCAACAGAAAAACATAGCGTGGATAGCAGAGGTGGTGCATAATTTTCAGTCATGAAACGCTTTGGGGATGTGAATTTGAATTTTATTAATAGATTTGTTGCCTACTATGATTGGGCTAAAGGTAGATGTGACTGCCTGACTAATGATCACCTAACAGTGCCATACAGTCCCCTAACAGTACCATACATTGCCATACAGTGACCATGCAATACACCGCTCAGGTGGTAATTAGCACTGTATGATACTGAAAGTTTTCGCAGAGCACCACAATTTTCATCCACAGCTTTAAGAAAAATACCAAGCCAACCATTCGTTGCCACTCGTCGAAAATAAACATTAAATATATGACAGGTCTGTTCTCGCATCTTGGTTACAAAAGAATCTAGCCGTGAAAACTAATACCGTAAAACTAAAGTGCAGCATTTATTTCAGAAAACACGTAATATAAAAATATTTTAAATTACAAGGGACTAAAATGTTCTGTAATCCCGTGAGTTCCTCGGTGTATGACACTTTCAGCATCACATTGTATCTTCAGCAAGTGTCACACCTGCGACCCTGCCTACTTTGTTTAGATTTTCTCTGAACTTAGTAACGTCTATCTATCTATCTATCTATCTATCTATCTATCTATCTATCTATCTATCTATCTATCTATCTATCTATCTATCTATCTATCTATCTATCTATCTATCTATCTATCTATCTATCTGTCTATCTATCTATCTATCTATCTATCTATCTATCTATCTATCTATCTATCTATCTATCTATCTATCTATCTATCTATCTATATATCTATCTATCTATCTATCTATCTATCTATCTATCTATCTATCTATCTATCTATCTATCTATCTATCTATCTAGATGTGTCAGAAAGTGGTATCTGATTGCTATATATAGGTCGATATCTTTGTGTAGACTACAGGTAATGAATAGATATTGACGGATAATGTTCAATGTTACCGCCATCTTGGTAAAGTCGACCGTGGTTTCTGATGGGACCTTCGTTACTGAAATTTCGCAGTGTGTCATCGGTCTTCTTGATCATGCTGGAGCTACAAAATTGTCAGCAGAGTATTGGTTGCTCAAAACTTTACAATTAGTGCGATGATTTAGTAAGGAGCTTGAGAGAGCACTTAGAAACACAAAAATTTAGTCTGCCCAACGTTGATAGCTCAGCTACATGATACTAACTTGTTTAACACTCTAAAAACTATCCTGAATAGTTAACCACTTTTTTCGGTAGAACTAATGCTTATAGGCACTTCATTTTTACATGCATGGTCTCAGATTGTAAATTAACAACCAAGGACTGCTTTTCCCTGTTTGCTATACGTGATCCCTAAAATATCAGTGTGGCACCATTTCAGTTCACTTTTTTTCGGGTAGCGCTAATCTTTGTGTATAGGAAAAATGTGTGTTTCCGTTGTCTGTTTATCTGATGCAAGTCGTAGCAGCTTGATCGGAGAAAATATTCTATTATTTATATGTTTTTTTTCTTTTCTTTCTGTGTGCTATTCAAATAAACCGCACAACTGTTTTTCGCGTCACTTTCTATATATATCACCTGATATGGATGCTTTAAACTTCCTCAGACCTAGGCGTCTCTTATACGTCATAAAAAATAAATAAATAAATAAATAAATAAAAATGACAAACAAGCGAACTTAAGGTATCTTGTAAATTTGAGCCTCTACGCCGAAGTTGCTTCATGAGTGAACTAACAAAGTAGTGCATGTTCTCTAAGCACATCGTATAAATTTTTATATCAATCACTCGTCTCATTTTTCAAGTGCGGCACCCATTCAATACAGAGTTTTCTTGTGACGCATTAAAGCAGATGTTTTGCTTTTGTCCCGAAGCACCTGTTGCACGACTTTGGCGTCAATCCAGGCAGAATGATCAATAACAAGGTCCTAAACGCTCACAACTTATATCATCTACCCCTGGCCGCACTAATGCAAAGCGTTTAGCGAACATCGTAATAAGGTATTGCTCGTACATCCTTGCGCAACGGGCAATCGTCGTCTTTCCCTTCAGCTGTTCCTACACGGGTTAAACGTGTCAAAGAGCAGCGATGGTAAAGGGCGCGCTTGTTAACATTTGATTTCGCAATCCTGCGCTGCAATCGCGGTAACGTTTAATAAAGTTTACAACGTCAAGTAACTTATAAATTATAAGTGCTGGTACAACAATTTTATTTTTGTATTTTATTCGTTTCCATTTCATATTTTTTTAAATGCTAAAGCTCCATGATAGGCGATGTAACCTTAGATTGTAACTTATGACATCGCAGTGACTCATTCGTCTGGGGACGTACGCCATGGAGTGGAACTTTACATATCAAAGTTTAAAATTGTCATCTGTTTTGTTCAAGGCTAGCTTTAGCAATGAAACAGTGATTAATGTATAAAAAGAAGGGGTCGTTACAGCAGAAAAGTATATCACAAAAGCACTGTTTTTACATTGCGAGACCGTGTGGCCAGTGATGGTGGGTGCTACAGTTCAATATTGTGAGCCCGCTTCAAGAACACGTAATTGAATAAGGGACACCAATTCCGAGCAGACAGGAGCAGAATCACAAGAACATAGTACCGATTTATATTGCCTAAATATTTGTCTATAGAACTGCCTAAGTTCCTCTCAATAAAATTTGTTTTACGCCACGGGACAAACTATTGGCGACATGATAAAGTACTGTGAGCACTTGGGAACCGGCAAAAATGAACTAACGAATCAATCTAAACAACCGTTCCGTGCTGCGAAACAAATTATGTTCCGCACTCGCAATAAAATTATTCTGAATTTTCTTGTCGTCTTGTCTGTTTTTTTTTCTCTCGTGACAATTACCTGGAATTAACGTACAACAAACCTTAAGTCACTGCATTATATCACACACGCCTAGCAGTTGTTAGTTAGCCAACACAGAAGAAAAAAAAAACACAGTATATCCTCGGAGTGAATGACTATGAGTGGGGCGAAGCGTCCATCCATCCATCCGTCAATTCATGTTTTCGTTCGCCCGTCCATGCATATGTGCTTCTGTCCGTGCAAATGCGTAGTGGTTGGTGAGGGGATTGAAGTCGTGCTGGCACTCCTCTTCGTTCAAACAATTTAACGAAGTTTTATGCTTCACCTTATCCGTTTTTTTGGAAGCAGGTACTCCAAAAGAGGACGGTCTTCCAACTGGTTTTTTGCCCACTGAAATTAGGCGTCGGGCTGCACCGGCCTGAAATTGTCGGAGGTTCACATGTGCACTTTTTTCATTGAGGTTGTCACAGTGGCGCCTCTAGAGAAGCCAGGCGTTCACTAATCTCATCATGAGAGTATGATAAAAAAAGGTACATGTACCATCTTGTAGATTTCAATCCAAACTTGCACAGCTCCACCAATTAAATCAGTAGATCGAAACCTCCCATGAAGGAGTTGTAGATCTTTACTGCAGCTGGCTGTGGAACATGAATGTACTCTTTCTCCTTCCTATCCCATCTTCGTAAAGAGCGAATTGCCTCAACGGATACATAGTTTGAGACAATGGTGACAGCTCTCTTGTCGTGCCACCTCACAACTGATATATTTCGCGAAGAGGCCACAGCATAGTCGAAGGCACCATGGCCTTCTTTTTTTTCAGGTCACTTTCCAATTTCAGTCTGCAGTCCTTCAGTCTGTTGCTTCTTAGCGTCCCGAGAAATCCCAAGCCTCTCTTTGACAGCTCAGCAGCCAGTCCTGAGAGGAGAAGTAGTTATCCGCTGCTACTTTGTATCCCCTGTTTTCTAGCAGAGCCTGGAACATCTTTGCGTAACGTCGCCGCCTAGACCATACTGGTAATTTTTCTTTGCTTGTCCTTGGCAGACATCAAACTGATAAAGAAAGCCAGATGAACCAGCCCGCGCCCACAGTTTTATGTCCCAAGGGTGTGGTTTCGCGGGCATGTACTGATCTATTGGGCATCGTTCTGTAAAGGAGATCATGACTACGTCGATGCTGTTCAGACGTTTGGGTTCTACGGTCAGAAAGTTACACTGAAGCTCATCTTACCACGGACGGATTTTCTATACTTTGTCCCTTTTTGCTTCGTCGTTGACTTTGTTGTTATCTATGAAGTACAAAAGCCGCATAATTTTCTCAAATCGGTTTCTTGGCATTATGTCTGCGATGGCAGGGAACCGCGTTTCATGTTCCCAATAGCTGCGAACACTGGGCATCTGCACGAGTCCCATGAATAAGTAGAGACCTACGAATTGGTCAAGCTCGCTCTCCGTAATATTCAGGGATTTTCCAGTCGTCTGAGTACTGTACAAGTTGGTCTCGCGAACTACTTCGCTCATCATTGATGGGGTTACGAACTCTCTGAAGTAAGACAAGAAAGGAAGTACTTCGGCAGGCTGTGTGGGTGTGTCTGTAAAAGTAGGGAGGCAGCAATCTATCAAGCGCTTCCTGCCGTCACCCCTGTCCACGGATACAGTGCTGCATTGCGAGCTGGTCACATCGTCTTCATTCTCTTCTGAGGACTGATCAGAGATGTCAGTATCATGTGTAGCAAGCCAGGCTGCATTGTTTGCAATGTATTCATTGTCGCCAGTCAGGTCACTAAAGTCACTGACGTCACACGAAGGCATGCAGGCTATGATATCTTTGACCATGCGAGCTGAAAAAAGAAGTTATATTAGATACATTTGTAGGTAATCGTAACTCGTAACACACATGATACGGACGGTGAAGCTTACGATGAATGCCCACTGTATCATATACGGTACGCTGAAAACATGTTCCCGTCAGAACACTTTTCAGCATGACTGCACCAAACAAAACTAACTTAACCGCGCCAGCAAAGGTTCTAGAACACAAATCAGGTAAAAGATCGAAATATTTACCTTTATTTTTTGCAGAACGACCATAAAATTTTCTTTGTGGAATCACCATGCCGTTTGAGCTGGGTGCTGCCATATTCGCTGCAGACGTGTGGCCCCCTCACGGTGAATTTCCGTACTAGTCAAAAGCGAAAATGTCTATGATGTCCATGGCCATCGATCTGCACTGCTTCGGCTCAGGTGTTGGTGAAACAAGCACAGCCACGAATTGCCAAAGACGGCTTAAAATATATGATACGCTTGGCATGACAGGGTTTTAAAGTGTTTGCTTCACTGTTTATTTATTCTATGCTGATCGTTTCACGCATTGCTTAGATGAAATAAGTCAAAATACTAATGCAAGCACTGCAGAGTAACTGTGTATTCTTTTCCACAGAGTTCCATCAGATGAAACTCAATAAAACACTCGAGTTCTTATTCTTTGTTTATTCAAAGTAGGCTGCCATTTCTGGATGATTACCCAGCATTTGGGAAAAGGAGACAGTAAAGAAACATGCAAAAAGCCACCAAAGCAAAATACAATAGGACAGATCTCATGGAATCAACAGCACTTAAGTTTGAAACGCCACACTTCAAAATGAATCCTATATAGCTGCAAAAAGTTGCACGACAAACGAAGAAAGGGTGGCCACTGGGAAAAACTCTTCACCATCCCCGAAGGACCATCCATCAGATTCATAGAGAGAGCAAGGGTTAAGCTGATTGCTTCCTGCATAATTTAGGAAAAAATAAATGTACATGAGAACTGCAAATCAAGCGAGAGGCACGGAAACTGATAGCACTAAAGCCGTGGACACTTAAACACTTGAAAATCCAATACAGTCTGTGGGTGCATTAGAAGAAGCAACTTCTAAAACACACACACACACACACACACACACACACACACACACACACACACACAAGTAATCCGGTGTGAGACAGCCGCAACATGATAAAAACACATCTCCCTGCCTCCCTGACGACAACAAAGTTCAATACTGGACAGTTTTCTATATATTTCTGAATTCACAGCTCTACTTTTGCTGAAACATTCAAAAGCAATTCTAGACTAAAATAATCCTATTTCAGTACTCTTGCAGATGGCATCAGGAATGCCCCTGCCGATTATTTCCTAATTTCATCAAATGTTATTGCTGATTATTACAGTCGAATTTTAGTGCGTGCTCATCGTAATACTTACAGTTTGCATGGTTGCGACCTGTGTTTAAAGAAAGCGTAGCTTCATCTACTTTGAAAAATGATTTTCCGGATAGGTTGGCATTGTTTTTTTATATTTGCACTGCCCGCTCTGTTTCGATACTTGTCGTTGTGAACATTTTTCAATGTAGTTATTGTATGAGCAAGTATTTTTTCAAGACAAATCGCCTCAAGCACAAAAAGAAAACAAAATCTCTATAATGTAACAAAGCCGAAGACACAAACGTTGGGCCACCTAAGCCAACTGCATTTTCACAGAAATAAGGTAAGGCCGAACAGTTCACTGAACTTAAAGGGTCCCTGAAACACTTTTTTCAGTAACCATGAAACAATTCACTGAAAAAGCGTATTGCCTCAAAAATATAGTGCCGCAAAATTTTACGAATCTGTCTAGTACGAGTGGAGTTACAAAAAATTGTCACACGCTGCAATGACATTCTCTCTTCTCTTGTCCCGACGAAAACGCTAGAATCTAAGCAGAGAGGGATGTGAGGGGCAAACAAAAAAAAAATGGCCCGAATCTGCATGTTACATTGCAAATGTCGTCGAAGGACGATAGTCTTGCGTCTGGAGAGAGTGAACAAAACGTTTATTTGATGTGCTGCGCAAGAAAATCGGTGAAAGGTATTCTGGAGGCGCTGCGTTAAAGTGCCTCGAGCGTGTAGCCGAGGCAAACGAGCGCATCGAGGCACGTTAGGCACGAGTGCCATCTGGCAGTTATCTTTGAAAACGAAGGCATGCGCGCCCATGGAGATAGACGCGCGCTAGTCTCGGAGATGATAAGGTTTAGATCGCAAAGCGACGGGCAGGTGCCACGACTGTGTCGTCGAAGCAAAGCATTGGAAACACCTTTTTGAGCAACGCGTTGCACAGTCAGCGCAGCGCGATAAACGCTACAGTCCTTAGAGTTACTTGTGTGTGCCTCTTCTAGTATAAAGACAGACATACAAAACATAGACATGTTGTTATGACACGTCAGCTATGCACAATAATTGCTTCTTTTTAAACTGACAATTGCACAACTATGAGCGCTGAACTTGAGCGGTATATTTGGCCGCTGCGGATGTGGTTGGCCGTTTAATGCCGTTTAAGGTATCGCTAAAGGCAAACAAACAGAAAAATACCAAAATTTTTCTGTCGAAGGTCTCCAAAAAAGGCTATATAGTCTTTAAAAACGTCACGCGCGCCTCCCAACCTTAAGCACTTTCCCCATTTTTTTTTTCGAATGCGCGCGTTTTTCACTGTGACTGTAGTGGCTAGAAAGGGTTTCCTAGTATCGTGAACGGGAGCGTTTCGAAGCGGCGGCGCAGAAACCAAATTCTATGCACCGCGACGTGGCGCTGTCTGTTGCTGGCACGTTGGCGAGGGGCGGGGGAGGTTGACGACGGGTTGCAGCTGGCGGCAGTGAAACTGCGTCCCTGTCGCATAACTGCTTCCCGAAACACTCATTTCAACCGTAGATATTATTGCTGCTTATCTTCGCGACAGAGATAGAATGCAATAGATATAATTTTCACTAACCATATACCTTTCTACAGATGCAAAAACTAGGAGTTGGACGTATTGTTGTCCCGCGCACACAATTTAACTGTCTTAGCAAGACATCTTCTTCAAATTGCAATATTGTACCTGTGCTTCCCCCCCCCCCCAAATCAAGGTGGATGTTTCAGCTGACAAAGGATGGAATGGAATGGTCAACAATTAACTGCAAGGCTGATTAAGTACGAAGAAAAAAAATTGCAACAGGGGGCGCAGCTGTTCTTTAGGGGCGAATCAAAGGGAAGTTTATTGCACTTCTGACAAGTAATCAAATACATAATTCTTCTCCGACACTTATCATGGACACCCGCGGTAAAGACACCGATGAACAGCAAAAACACGTTTAGACTGTACACTACAATAGAAGCGCGATCATTCGAACACTCATTATACAAAGGCTATAAGAGCGCTGTACGGCCCGCGCGCAAAAGAGCCCGTTTCCGTTTAAGGGTGAAAAAGGGTGCAATAATGGTCGCCGCTGTTCGGGCTCCAGAGAACTAAGGGGTTAATCCGTACAGAGAACAGATTCGAGACACATAATTATACAATTGACAGGGGGGGGGGGGGGCATTGGCACTTTCCATTTGCCGGTCAGGAAACAGTGGGACGCAGTGGGTGGCGTGCGCTTAAAAAGGGGGGGTTATCAGCAGGCGTAACTTGCCTTTTTGCAGGAGAAAAACCTCGTATGCCAGCGGCGGAGAAACTTTTCCTCGCCGCTGGCTTCAAGTTGGTCTGAGAGGTGCTGCCACACCATGTGGCGGATACGAGCTACGGTCGGGAAGGCCGCTCTGACCGGAGAGCGGCTAACCTCAGCGAAGCACCGTCGCTTCCAGACCATGAATATGGTGCAGAGGGCCACTAACTTTGCAAAGGCGCCTTTGTTTCTGTTCAGGGCTGGGGGAGGACAGATTTTAAAATCCCTCGCAGTCAGGCGCCAAACCGGTTTGACCGCTGGGCACTCAAATAAGGCATGCGCCAGGGTCTCATCCGCGCGGCAATTGGGACAGCGGGGTGTAGGCGTGATGCCAAACTTGTGGAGGCGCTTGCGGGTGTGGAGGACGTTCCAGTTTTTCCTCCATGCGAAGTCTTGGGCGGACGAAGGGATGGCACGCCCATCCGTTTTGCTTTTCCGCTTCCAGTTCCGCGAACGTCGTCTCTCTTCGGGGGTTATCTGGTTGCTGGCGATTTCTTCCACAATGCGAGCAGGCGGGGTCTCATCTACGTCGCACGTAGGGGCCTCCTTTTCTAGCATCCGCATGGTGTTTGCGGCTGCCTTATAGAACGCGGAGGGAGTCTCGGCGAGTGGGGCGAGCGGCCGGTTGGAATTCAGGAACGATGAGTTTGTACTGCACCAGTAACGCATTAGGGGCCTCCCCACGTAATCAGGTGCGCGAAACAAGGCCCTTGCGGTCTTCAAGGCAAGCACTTTGCTCGCCGTCAGGACATGCGTGAGCCCGAGGCCGCCCTCTGAAGCTGGGAGTTGCAGGAGGGTTCGACGTAAGGGCGCGGGTTTGCCGTCCCACAGGTAGGCACCGATCATACTTGTCAATTGCGTCGCAGTCTTGGTAGGCATCACTCCTATTCGGCTTACATAAAAGGGAAAGGCGCAGATGGTTGTCATTGCGGCTATGGCCCTCTCGCGAAGCGTGAGATCCTTCGGTTGGAGGCGTGCTATTGCATCCTGTGCCCGCTCGAGCGCTCGTTGCCAGGTTAGGTCGGCGACGCCGCCGCAGCAAAAGTATATGCCGAGCACCTTGACGGCGTCGACCATTTTCAACTCTCCCAGAGCGCCGTGAGGGAATGTTCCGAATGGTAAGGCCTTGCTCTTCCTCATGTTCAAGGCCGCGCCTGAGACTTCAGCTTAGTGTGCGAATGTTCGCCAAAACGCTCGCAGGCTTGTCGGGTCCCTGACGAACAGGGATACATCATCAGCGTAAGCGAGGACCTTAATGTTGGGCTCCCCCGTTAGCGGGAAGCCTCTGACGTGCATGTTCCGGTCGATGTTCACCAGCAACGGCTCAAGCGAGAGTACGAAGAGGGAGGGCCCTAGCGGGCACCCTTGGCGGATCCCTCTCTCGTATACAAAGTTACTCGTCGGGGTGCCGTTTACTACTACATGGCATGTGAGGTTGCTGTACAGGATGGCGATGGTGTCTACGAAGCATGTCGGGAACCTGAACTGGCGGAGTACCTTGATCATGTATCCATGGCGCACCCGGTCAAACGCCTTTGCCTGGTCCAAGGAGACAAAGGCTCCGGACAGGGACTTGGCAGACATGTATTCGAAGGCATCCCTTGTTGCGGTAAGGTTGGCAAAGATCGAGCGGCCTGGAACCGCACAGGACTGCCAGGGAGTGACGATGGATGGCAAGAGGAGCTTAAGGCGGCTATTAAGCATGGAAGCAACCATTTTATAGTCCACGTTCAACAGGGTTATGGGGCGCCATGCCGACAGCTCCTCCTGCGGGGCTCCCTCTTTCAGTAGGAGGACAATCCTCCCCTCTCCAAAGGATGCGGGTTTCAGTTGCTTCGTAACCACCATGTTTGCCAGTGCGACAAGCACTCCCTCTAGATCGTCGAAAAAAGTGGCGTAAAAGTTGGCTGTGAGACTGTTGGTGCCGGGGGCCGAGTTCGGGGGTATGCTTGTTATCGCGCCCCTAACCTCTTCTGCAGACACTTCCGTGCTCAGTAACGCAACCTCCTCTCCTCCCAGCCGTGGGTGGTGCTGGCAGACCTCTCTAATCTTATCTTCTCCGTCAGTTTCTCCGTCGCTGCCGGCGTCCCGAAAAAGGGCCGAGAAGTACTCGCAGAAGACATCGCGGATTCCCTCTGGTTCAGTTGCGAAAGAATCGTTCGGGCGTTTCACTCGGGTAATTCGTATGCTTCCATTCCCAGTTGTGTCACTGGGGTGCGCTCCAAGGTGGTTAATGGGTGCGCCCCGCTCCCCAGGCGGTCTGCGCGTGCGCAGTTGGAGCAACCGGGCATACTCGACCTCCAGGGTGTTCAGGTAGTCGCGCATGCAAGGCGTCATCGTCTCCGCCCCCCTGACGATGCGTATTCTGCGCATGATCTCATTCAGTTTAGCGGTTATGCGGCGTTTCCTGGCCTTGCCTTCGTCTTGAAGGATTCCCTTCCACTGCACTTTCAAGGTGTCCCACGAGCGTGGGGTTAGGTCCGGGGCGTTCGCCACGGAGGCCCGCAGCCGCGCCCTAATGCGCTCGATGCTATCATCGTCTTGCAGGAGCGCTGGGTCCACTCGCCACCCATGGTCATCAGTACGGAGTCCAGGAGAGCCGCTAAGCGTAGTGACGAGGGGGAGGTGATCTGACGGACTCGCTAGGTCTGCCGGAGGGGAAAGGACTTCGCACGCCACGAGCGAGGAAAGGAGAAAGTAGGGGAGATACGTCCGATCTAATCGACTGGCTGTGAGGTGAGAAGCTCGAGTTGCGACAAAAAGGTCGCCGTGGGCGATGAGCCACGCGTCGGATAACCGAAGGTGTCGAAGAGTCTTCACGAGCTCCCTAGCATAGTACGTGGACCCCCCTCGGCCCGGTCCCCTGACGTCGCGCTGCGAGTCCACGACGCAGTTGAAGTCCCCCAGCAGGACGTGCGGGACCGGTTCCGAAAGAAGGTCGTGCAGCTGTTGGAAGAAGGTGTTTGTGTTCTTCCGCGTCGCCGGGGCGTACACGTTCACGAACCGAATCCTTCTTTCGCTGATGTAGAGGTCCAACATGAGCGACCTGCTGTCAGCACCGAAGATGCAGAACGCCTTTTGCCGGAAGCGTCGCGTAGTAAAGACCACTCCCACTCCACAGGCCCTTGACTTAGTTAGGGAGAAGAAAGCGTCCACCTGGAACTCGCGTCTGAAGGTTGAGACCTCTAACGGCGACCGGAAGTTAGTCTCTTGTAAAAAGAGCACATCAATACCCTGTGCTTGGGCGTAGGACAGGATGTCTCGCTGTTTCGATTTGTCACGAAACCCGCGGACGTTGCAGGTGGCAAACGTGAGTTGACATAATCTGCTCTAGTGGGTGTGGGGAGACGACTTGGGGTGAAGGAAGGGGTGGGGGGCGACCGCCTGGGCAGGGGTGGCACGCTCGAAGGAGCCGAGCTTACGTAAAGGCGCGGGCGGCGCGGTTGCTAGTTGGGCTAAAGCCCTCCGTGGTTTAAGTGATGCGTCATAGGAGCCATGGTGCCGATTAGTCGCAAGCGCAGCAGACAGCTGTGCAACAGATAAGCATGAACAAAAACCATTGCCGTGGCTTCGGCTGCCGAAAGGAGCAGAGGGGGAAAGGAAGTAGGCGGCGCGGCCACCGCTGATAGCAGACACAAGCGTGGGGGGAGGGGTGTGTTGCGTCATGTTAGAAAGAGGCGGAGCGTGCGCGAGGAGGAGGAAGGGGGGAGGGGGGGACCGTGTTGCAGTGTCGCGGCGCCCGCTCTTGTGTTCGCCTTGAAGCAAAAACGGAGAAGAAAAAAAAGGGAGGGTGCTTTGGCGAAGAGCCTATCTTTTTTCGCTTGCGCTTGAGGGCAAGTGCCCTTTCGCTGTCGGTACTGCGTCCAATTTCGGCGACTTCGCACTGGGAGGGGCATCGCTGTCGCTGGAACAGAGGGGTGCTTTGGAGCGCCGAGGCTTGTTTTCAAGGTTCGCGGGTAGGCTCGACGGCACGCCGGGTGACTTGTCCTCGCCTCTTAAAGGGGACCTTGATCTCGAACGCTCGCGCCTATCGGTCGGGGCTGCGCCGGCAGTTTGCATCTCGATGCAGGTGCACTGGTCCGTGCTCAAGTGGCCAGTATCCGGCAAGACGTAGCGGCCAGAGCTTACGATGGGCACCTCCTCAGGGTTGGGGGGGAGAGCCCTCGGGGGTGGAAGTGGCGGGAAACTAATCTCGTCAAAACCAGAGAATGCAGGCACGTCGTTCTCGGGGCTCGGCGCCTGTGTTCGCACTTCTTGTTCCTCGCTTGCAGGTTGCGACAAATCCCAGGAGTCGCGGGTGGATTCCGGAGAGCCGGATTCATGGCCGCTCGACTCGTCCAGGTCACCATCTGAACTAGTATTGCTCGTGTCGTCCCCCGCTTCGGAGCCTGCGTTCAAGGGAGCGGGGGTCGCTGATACGGTGCGGGCGTCTTCCGTCTCTCGGGGTTCTTCGAACTGCCAGTGGTCCGGGACATTCGTTGTCGTGTGGGGCCGAGTCTTGGGTCTTAGGACCTGAAGCCCTGATGTCGGTTCAGTCCCGGTAGGCGGGCGAGAGGTGCTGGGGTGGTCGTTACCAGTAACTGGCCGCGTCTCGGGTGGAAGGCCGCGCGCTGCCGCAAGGTACGAGCGTTTGCGGAAACACTCGCGTGTTCCGTGCCACCCGCCGCATCTCTTACACTCCTCAACACACCCTTCGGTGTCATGCCCAAAAACACCACATCTCTTGCAATAAGCGGCTGCGCACGCCATGGCCATGTGCCCCGGTTCGTTACACCTTGCGCACACTCTGCGCATATCGCGGTATTCACACATGACACGGTGCCCCGCAATGGTTGTGAAGTTTGGGACTGGCCTGCTCATTTCCATGCGCACTACTCTAACCCTATTAAGCTTGTTTTGTCGGTTAGGAACTGATGCAAAGGAAACACTTCTTATCTTGCCGTACTGTGAAAGAGTGTTAATCAAGACCTCGTCTGGTATATATGCTGGTAAGCGGTATACGTTAACAAACGTAACTGGGGGTCCTACCGCTTCTACTGTAACATGTTCCCGGTTAACCTTGAAGCCCTCTGCGACCATAAGCTTTGTGGCCTGACTCGCGTTTCGGGTACACACAAGGAACTTCGCGCCCCCATGTGTTGCAAGACTAACACACTATCAGGTCCGGCTGTCTCTTCAACTGCATCTATAAGGTCGTCAATAGACACGTCCCCATCGGGGGCGGTGAACAGAAAACAGTTCTCCCTCACCGGGAGGTTGCTTGGGCTTGCCATGTCTGAAGGGGGCGTGTCCGCTGGTCTCGCGGGCGCTCAGCCGGCGGGACTAGGGAGGGCGACTTGTTGGTCTGGTAATGTGCAGATTTCTCTGCACTCTAGTGCACAGGGCGGCTCAGAGACCGCTCAGCGTCAGGTGGCACCAGGGCAGAAGGCTTCCGGGGCAGCAGACGGAGTCCGGGGACCTTGCGATGCCTGGCATGGGGGTGGGAGGGGGGCTCCGGGCGGGAGGCCCGAGTCCAGGGGGTGGCGGCCGCTCGCGGTAGGGCGCGACGACACTGCCACAGGTTGCTTCCTTTTTCCTTGAAGGGGACCGGTGGGGCAACGTCAGCGTGACGTGGCCCCGGGACCAGCTGTGCGACTGGCGCGGCGAAACGGCTTGCTCGGACTCTTATCTTACCGGCACCCGTTCGTCCCTCGTAGTCGTAGTTGTAGTCGTAGTGTTTAACTAGTCTTACGCTTTGACCTCCAAGGTGGTGCCGGTGGGAGATTTCTCCTGTGCGTTGTTGAACAATAAAAAAAAATCGCAGCGTGCGCGTTAACTAAAAGCCGTATTCTTCTGTCTCTCATTCCCCATTAGCAGTCATTGGCATGTTCCAGTAGGAAACGTTAGTAGAAGTACAAGTGTTAAAAGCCGACTTCTGCTGTCTCTCATTCCCAGTAGCAGCCATTGTTTACCTCCAAGGTGGTGCCTGGTGAGATTTCTGTTGTGCGTGATTAAACAATAAGGAATTTTAGGGGCGAAGGTCCTTATGGCGTGGCTTGGGCGTCCCTCGTAGTACATAACCACCAGTGGCACATACCCGAAATAGGTATAACATTTGACCTCCAAGGTGGTGCCGGTGAGAGATTTCTTCTGTGCGTTGTTTAACAATAGAAAATAGTGCTCAATGTACATGCCAATGGCTGCTAATGGGGAATTAGAGGCAGGAGCTTCGGCTTTTAGTCAATGCGCACGCTGCCATCCGTATTAGCAGCCATTGGCATGTACATTGAGCACTATCGGACAAGAAAGGGTTGCTACATTATACTCGCTGGGTGTACCCTCCTTAGTTTTAGATAGGTTTAGCGAGCGTTGAGCCGCAGGGCCATGAATACAATAAACTAGTATATACCATGAATGAATTTGAGGTGGTTAAAGGTGGGAAGCAGATACGAAGCGCAAGTCGTAAGAAATTAAAAGCTGAATACTCCTGTCTCTCATTTCACATTAGCAGCCACTGGCATGTACATTGAGCACTATCTGACAGGAAAAGGTTGCTACGTTATACTCGCTGGGCGTAACCTCCTTGGTTTTAGAAAGATTTAGCGAGCATTGGGCCGCAGTGCCATGAATACAGTGAACTAGTATATACCATGAACTCAAGGTGGTTGAAGGTGGGAAGTAGACCCGAAGCGCAAGCCGTAAGAAAGTGTGCGTGTGCCACCTCTCGTTTAGTCCTTGGAATGTCCACTGAATGGCGGTGCTTCTATATGGGGAATATATGATAAAAAGATGCGAGAGGGTGGGACTTGGAGTGTTGAATAGATGGACGAACGGACACACAGACAGATTCATGGATGGACGCATGTACAGACGCAGGGGCGGATGCATGAACGAACGCAGGGACGGGCGCACGAAAAGACGCATGGACGGTCACACAGACGGACGCATGGACGGAGGAATGCTTCACCCCACTCTCCATCATTCACTCCGTAAAGATGCTGCAATTGTTTTGTTCAAAACGCCGTTGATTGATGAAATAAACCAACTAAAGACGCCAGATGTTTTCTAAAAGCAAAACGAAACGAAGCCAGATGTTTCTAAAGCAAAACAAAAAGAAGACGCCAGCTGCTTAACGAAAGACGCCAGGTGTTTTCTAAAGCAATGGTTCTTTAATCAAAACCATATCGATAGAGATTTGTAGTTACCGATGCTTGTTGCCGTCGGTGTGTGCTTGTATGGATAAGGATGCCGAAAGGCGGGCGGTCAGGGCAGCGGCGGCGCGCGCTCGCAGACAGGACCCTCAAGTGAGAGCACGCAAGGCAGAAACACGCCGGGAAGCTGCGCGACGTCGCTGCCAAGATCCTGTTGTACGGGAACAAGAAGCCACATCAGCAAGGCATCGTCGGCAAGATCCCGCCGTACGTGAACAAGAAGCTGCAGCGGCACGTCAGCGTCGGCAAGATCCTTTCGTACGGGAACGAAAGGCCAAATCAGCAAGCCACCGTCGGCAAGATCCTGCTGTACGGGAACAAGAAGCCACACCAGAGAGGCAGCGTCGGCAAGATCCCACCGTACGTGAACAAGAAGCTGCAGCGGCACGTCAGCGTCGGCAAGATCCTTCCGTACGGGAACGAGAGGCCACATCAGCAAGGCAGCGTCGGCAAGGTCCTGCTGTACGGGAACAAGGAGCCACATCAGCAAGGCAGCGTCGGGAAGATCCCGCCGTACGTGAACAAGAAGCTGCAGCGGCACGTCAGCGTCGGCAAGATCCTTCCGTACGGAAACGATAGGCCGAGGCAGCACGTCAACGTCGCGAAGCAGATCTTGAAAACGTTCGAAGATGGTAAGCGGTGAGGGAGCGCGCATATCGCCAGGCGAATGAACGGAAGAAAATGTCATGGTATTACTTCCAGGAGCTTCGCCCAATCTCATTATCATTCACCTCGTAGATCTGCCGTCAGTACTTTTTCTCTACTTAGAGCGGTCTGTACCAATTGTTAATTTGGGAAATGTACCAGCTTTATTGTGCTTTTTTACGCACGAAGAAAGCAGCTGCGAAAAAGTTCTTCGAAAATCAGCGTGTCAATTGCTTCAAAGACCAGTACATGTCTCGTTTAGATCTTATGTGGAAGGAGAGTGGGAAAGCCGCCATCACTAGTTGGAGGGAGGGGGGGGCCCTGTTGGAATTCGCACTGTAACTTCATTGGTTGCTGAAATTTCTTTCTGAGCTGCGTCTTGAGAGTTTAGTACTGTACCCGCGTGCAACTGCGAATCTGTCCAGCCGCTACATTGTACCATATGGCTAAAAAGAAAAAGAGAACTTGTTTTGTGCCATTGTGGAAAGGCGGATACAAGACCTGCGAAGAAAAGGTATCTTTATTCAGAGCTTCCATGAACCCTGTATGCCTTGAAGAGTGGGCACGAAACATCAAGAGAAAGAGACAGCTACCTTGGCGAGACGTGTGTGGTGTGTTCGCGACATTTTGATGACCGCTATGTCAACGTTCAAGCATGTGATTAACGGCGAGGTTGTAGAAATTGATCGCGAATGGCCAGCATTTTGATTTTTTCTTCAAAGTTGTGAACTTGAACTAATCGGTTGCACAGTGCATAAGCAGCGGCTCACTGGGGATGTGATAAGGCTTTATGCACTCACCAGGCTGAACTTTTTCACAAAGCCACTAAATATATAACGTGGCCTCAAAACGGGACAAACAAAAACACCTAAAAAGTGCGGCGGTGCCAGTAACCGTGCACGGTTTAAACTTCACGCATGAATTTTGATTTTTTTTCCGAGTGCCATTGCAAAATAGTTGCACTGAGAAATCGAAGCTTGCATCCAGCTGTTGCTTGTTGTTCCTTTTTCACGGTAAATTATGTACATTCGGTTTGTCGCCACTTTCTGACATGTTCAATATTTATTTCTCACGTGTGCATGAATTTAAATTAATTGTGGGCTGATGCTCATTTTTAAATGTTTATTTAAGATTTAATGTTTACTTCATTAGGCTATAGCTGCGTTTCTTTTTTTCACTGTTCACCCACATTCTGCATCAAACACTTGTCTTTGCGTCTTTTTTTCTCGTTGTTGTCTTTTTTATATAAGCGCTTTAAATATATATGGATATAGATGTCTTTACACTCAAACGCTACTGTGTGGAAAGGAATGATAAAAAACTGGTACAGAAGCCATTAACCTCCTACATCTTCGTTCTGTATGCGCTATATATCCCGCTTGTAGTGCTCTTCAGATGGAAATAACCTGGCAGCATACTCCTTAAATTTGTTTTTGTTTTCTATGTTTACAATTTACCGGCGCTCTGTGTGGCGAGCGCCGCGAGTTTGTACCGTTATTAAAAAGTTTGTTTTCAACGAGAAACACCTGATAGTGCGGACTTGGACACATAAGTGCCGCGTGTTAACGAGCAGTTGCGCCATCTGGCGGCTGTATTGTAAAATCTTTCAGCTTTTCCGTCTCGTTCACGACACTAGGGAAACCTTTCTAGCCACTATAGCGTTATCGCGCGCGCACGCGCGCACAAATAGCGGCCTCCCGCGGCCATCCCGTTAACAACCGAGTGCGCCATGTTCAAATCCGCCAATGGTGTATAGATGGGCTTACTACGAGGGATTTTCGGGCTTATTCCGTGATTTGTCGAGAGAAGAGAAAGCAATTTTTAGCTGACTTTGATAATTTGTTGTGAATTCCAGGCCGCATGCTGCGCAATATTATTTGGCTTGCGTGTTGTCGACAGCTTCGACTACCAATCGGCAGTGTTTGCTGGCCATGCTCAAAAGCGTTGCAGGTTAAGGGTTCCTGCAAACGTTCGGAGGCCATAGAAGGTGATGTAGGCGTAAGCGTCACGATGAGCGTCCCAGGCTTGAAGAAATTTTCTTTTCCCCTCTCCTGTTCACGGGCCAGCGTGTATGTATTGCTCAGGTCAAAACTACGACTCTGCACTGTTCGCACTCCCATCTTTCACCAAAAAAAAAAAAATACCAGCAGTCACAGCCACGGCAGCACGACTGAAAAGAGAAAATAAAATGCAGCAGCAGCCGCAGCATAGTAGTCGCTCCCATCATCAACACAGAAAATACGGCTAGTTTTTCGAAAGGGTGCCTCCACCTTTCTTTCTTTCATTAGGATGCCTCCTTCGTCTTGAAATGTTGAGCTGGGCTGTCATATGGGTTACCTTCACTACCCCCCCCCCCCCTTACACAGAAATGTCGAGTGCCGCACGGGTTGCCCTGCGAAACAACCCCTCTTTTTTTTTATTCCTCGTCCGCAGTATTGACAGTTTCTTTTGCCCCTCTCTTTCTTTTTCTGAAAGCATCACGTCAGCCGAAGAGTCCAGTATACGTCTAGATAAATATCTCAGATACCACTTATCCAAACAAAATAACTTTTTCAAGCATCTGCACCAAACACGTTGCCTTACCTCAATTCACTACATTTACAAAGAAGTGACACTGACTTCATGTATTTAAGTTTTATTAGTTCAGCTTACATATTCTATCAAAATAATTTTTACGCAGTGGTAGACTTCGACCTGGCGTTTATTTATATGGAAAGCGGACAAATGCTACCGTTTATGTGTACAAGACCAAAAAATCAGTTAACCAGTTAGGTTTACATATAACAATTATTGACATGTGATAGAATCAACCTAAAACTATGCTATTTTTTAGTGTTGCATATCTCATCAGCGCTCGGAATAATACAGTAACTTTATTCAAATCACCGAAGTTAATATGGTGTAAATGTAGCGCAAAAAAGAACGAGGACAGAAAGTTAACAACCACAAGCTCTTGTGGTGTTGACTTTTTTACTTCGTGTTTTTTTTGTGCTGCATTTACGCCATAATTAATCAGTACCAACTCGCTCACCTCATCGTTTTGCCTTACTGAAACTGCGTTCAGAAAAATAAAAACACGTAGTCTAAACAACGCATTATCAGAATACCGCTGACTTTTTACTGACGTCTTATAAAATAAGCCAATATTGATCACATGTTTGGTTTATCAACCCAACATTATCCAATCTAAGTGCTACCTGACAGGAATAACGCAGGTAATTCACGGAGAGCTCACTCACCATTTTTTTGCCGCACTAGCTACCACCGGGTTCCTCAACACTCGCGAGATCACAATGTGTCGTTCGCTGCCAGGAACTATCACACGATTACCGTTCGCATATTTTCCTTCTGTCGATGATAACCTTTGTTGCTGCTTGTCGTTTGTGACATCCAAAAGGTGTTTAGAACGTTCTTAAGTTCTCCAAGGTGGTCGAACACTTCGCACAATCCTCACTGCACTGGCTCTGCCTGCACCAAGTTGGTTTGTGGGGAATGGCCTCCCGGCGACGAGGCTGCCTACGTCACTCCTCGAACAGCGCACGAACAGCCATTCAGAGCGGATCGGGCAGCCGAAGTTGGCTGGACTGACTAACCGTGTATTCTACACATCACAGGAACAAAACCCACAAGCATCGGATTACCTGGATCGTCATTCTGCGGCAACGCAGAATCGTCAAGTGGACTACGTGCAGGCACACCTGTGCCTCTGTTTTTGCAAGTGCCGACTGCTTCGGATCATGAGGCGTCGACAGTGACACTGCAGGTCGTTGGGCACGCTCCCATTGGCTATATAAAGAGGCAACTCCTGGTAGACGTCCTTCAGAGCGGATCGGGCAGCCGACGTTGGTTGGACTGACTAACCATGTATTCTACACATCGCACGTAGGATTTGATAATTTGCGTAACTTAGCACAAATCCTATGAACTCACGGCTACCGCTCCGCCCTGAATTTGCACTTGTTCTATGACACTGTCAATTTGCTGTTGCTATTTGTGAACTAAGTGTGAGCCAAAAAAAGAAAAATGAATGCCCTGATGGATTTTGCCAGTGCCTTAGGTGAAAAACCACCAAGTACTGTGAAGGAAATGGGGAAGGCAATGCAGGAGATGAACACGAAGCTTCTTGACGTTCTCTCAGCTATCAAAACAGACGGGAACCCTACTGATTCATTGTAAAATGCTATCAAGGCAGAATTGATATCCATTAGGGCATCTGTAAGCTTCGCTAGTGACAGCTTTGACGAACTCAAAACTGAAATAATGTCGCTGCGTAAAGAATGGAATGAGGCCAGAACCCGAAGCGTCCAGTGTCAGAAAGAAAACATGGAAATAGAAAAGGAATTAACAGATACGACAAAACAGATGATAGATATAGAGCAATACTCGAGACGGAACAACATTAAACTGAAAGGCATTCCCTACGCTGAGAAGGAAAACCTAGTGGAGATTGTGGAAAAAAAATTGCCGACTGTCTGAGTGTTGAGGTCAGCGCCAAGATTTCAATGTTTTCAGAGAGTGCCGACGAAGGCAAACAATGTCCCAAATGTGGCCGTTAAGTTCTTGTCTCTCTCGAAATGTGATCTAATATTAAAGTCGGCAAGAAAGAACAGGCTTAACACGTCAAATCTTAGTTTCAGTACAAATCAACCTGTATTCGTGGGCGAACATCTGTGTCTTGAAAATAAGGTTTTATTAGGTAAGGCTATACAGAGAAAGAAAGATAAGAACTGGAGGTTCGTCTGGGTTTCCGAAGGAAAAATCCTTGCTAGGAAGTCTGAGAACTCGAAGGTAGTTCACGTTACATGCGAGGATGATCTCGCGAAACTAGTGTAGCTGCTCTTCTTGATCACCTGCCACTAGAATGTTCAGAGAAATGGCTGTCACGAAAGCTCAAGTTGATCACCTGATCGATAAGACATGCACTAACATATTCCACTGCAATATCCGCAGTATAAGGAAGAACCTAAATTTGCTTCTTGCTTTTTTATCTGAACATACAAACCACTTCGATGTGCAAGGAACTACAAAAGCATGGTTAAAAAAGAAGAGAATGTTAACATTCCCGGGTACAAAGCATATGACATCAGCGAGACTCATGTTCACGTGGTGGTGGAGTGGCGCTTTTTGTAAAAAAAAAAGGCTGCGCATATACAGTTATATCCTTCTCGAACTACAGTTCTCCTGATTTAGAAGCACTTTTTATCAGACTCTACTGTTCTGGTGTAATCGGCGTGCTTTACCGTCCACCAAATTCCAACGCAACGCATTTCCTCGATAGGATGGAGGAAATTTTTTTCTGTCTTTCAAGTAACCTCCAGAACCGAGCCGTTATTGTTGGGGATATGAATATACACACCGCAGACACTAGTTACACTCATTACACACAATTCGTTCGTTCATTCAATTTTTGTAATCTCATACATACCCCTACGAGAGTAACCAGTACGTCGGAATCACACCTTAACTAACCTATCATCGAAAGTGAATGCTGGTATTTATTATGAACCGATAGCAGATCACTTTTCTATAGCTTTGTTTCCATAAGAAAACTCCAAACAAGAATGCACAATTTTCCAGAAATACAAGCAAAATCAATTACAACTTATTACGGAATCACATCCTCTCCATCGAATTTCAAACATTGTATGACGATGACGCCAACATGGAACTAGAGAACATAACAAAAGCCATTCGCCATGCCATTGAATGCAGTCGTTCAAACGTGTCCGCACGCTCATATAACACCCCGCTAACTTCTTTGATGAACACAGAGATATCCTTGCATTACTGAAGAAGAAAGACTTTTGGTACCACAAGTGGAGACAGCACAAATAAAATAAATATTATTTAGGTCAATTCAAACTGTTGAGAAACCAAACCATGAATATTATGAGGCAACAAAAAAAGGTCTATTATTCTCGACTCATTTTCCAAGCACAAGGCGATTCAAAGAAAACATGGCAAATTGTAAAAGAAGTTGTCGGTAAAGAACCAACACAGCGTGTATCACCTGATGTAGTTGGTGTGCGTATATTCGATAAATTTAATTTATGCTTTACTAAAATTGGCTCCACCTTAGCCGCAAAATTCGTCGTAAAGAAATGAAATGTTTTTCAACCTCCTTATCAAATTCGTTTGCTCTTCACTACATCAGTGACGATGAAATTCATGACACTGTTGCCAATATAAGCACGAACAAAGCCAGTGAAATAGAAGGTATTACTGCTTGCCTAGTGATACCTAGTGAAAGATAACATTGATATCTTGAGTTCCATCTTGTGGCACGTATGTAACCATTGCTTAGGTACGTCGACGTACCCATCTTGTTTAAAAAACGCCAAAGTTGTGCCGGTATATAAAGAGGGCGATCGCTCTGATCCTTCAAGCTATCGGCCCATATTTGTGTTAAGCATTATAAAAACGATATTCGAAAAGATTCTTGGAAAACGAATGCGCCTATTCTTAGAAAAATATAATGCTTTTTGCCCGAAGCAGCATGTATTTAGATCACACCTATCCACATCAGCAGCTGTGTTATCGTTATCACAGAAGATTAACACAGCACTGCACAACAACCTTTTTGTGGCAGTTGTCTTCCTTTATTTAAAAAAGGCATTCGATACCGTCGACCATAATATCCTGCTTATGAAATTAAAACACTATGGATTCCGCGGCAAAATTTGTAGCCTATTTTCTAACTACATTGGTGGACGTCATCAAATGGTCAGCATGCAAAATCTTACGTCGTCATTATTAAACATAAAGACAGGGGTACCTCCGGGGTCGGTCCTGGGGCCACTGTTATTCTCACTATACGTAAATGATTTACCATGCATACTAAAATCGGCCGAGTTCCTAATGTACGCAGATGACAAAGCTTTAATACTTACCGCCGATAACATAGCCGATCAAGAGTATAGAGCTAATGAAGAACTAAATATGTTTGTAAGTGGTTTACATTGAACTAATTAACAATCAATGCATAGAAAAGCAAATACACCATTTTTAACTCCCATTACCGAAATGTAAACTGTGAGTCATTTCGTCTTACAATGAACAACTGCCAACTTGAGCATGTAAAAGAATTTAAATATCTCGCTGTAATGTTCGACCGCCAATTACACTAGAAAAAACAAATTAATTCTGTATGTACTAAGCTAGTATCTGGCTGCAGTATGCTACTAGCTGCTAGAAGTTATTTTAGTAGAAATATTCTCTGAGTGCTTTATTTTTGGTTTGTTCATGGTCATCTATTGTACTGCTTAGACTGATGGGGATGGACCTTTAAAACTCACATTGATCCGATCCGCATATTACAAAGGCGTGCGCTTAGAATAATAGATTATGCGGCATATAATGAACCCAGTGAGTCTTTGTTTCACAAGTTGGAAATTCTACCTTTTGATTACTTACGGCAGCATAAAACCGCAGTCACCATCAACAATGTTATTGCACACAGTGTACCTTTCGATATGTTTATCTTTTCTTCCTCGTTCCGCGTCACTAGACGCATGACATTGCCGAATTGTAATCTTCCCCCTACTAAAAACGTGTGTGGTGAACGCTTACTACAGTTCATAGGAGCTAAAGGGTGGAGTAACATACCACTTCAGAATAAAGATTCTAGGGCTTTCTCGAGCCCACTCAAAAAGTATTTGCAACATGTAGAACAATAGTATTTACCATGTACAAAACCTTACACATTGTTTGACGTTTCGCCTGTACTTGGTTATTGAATATTTATTAACAAACTGCAACAATGTGTTCTCTATACCTATCAAGCATTTACATCACAATAAATACCAATGATATCTTCTTGTATTTTTGTTCGTTTTCGTGAAAATCAAAGTTTTTTTGATGTTCTGATTTTTTATACAATTTGTATTGTGCTTGTATACTTTCTCCCGTTAGACCCCCTACTAGCCTATGGCCATGGGTCTAATCAGTGTTGTGCATTTCATGAAATGTAATCAAACCAGCCTCAATAAAATTCTAACGCCCCTGAGCGTTGAGCGGCAGATATTGGGGAGCGTCCACCGGGGGCAAAGAGCGTTGTGCCGGAGCATTTCCGGAGCAACCACGGGAGGTAATCAGGGGTTGGCACCATTTTCTTTCGGTATTCTTCGTCCGGCGCCCAGTGGAGAAAAATGGTGGAAAACGAATGTATATGGTCCGGTACATTCCGGTTTGTGTACCGTCACCGGAAAAGAGCGAGAGCATCATCCCCCGAATCCTCCCAGCTGGGTAATTTTTGTTTACAGTGTATAGTAGTTCTGAATCTGTTGACGCAAAAGGAAATGATGACTGCGCGACTGTAAACAACGAAAGAGACCTAGCCGCAACGCTATCGTTTCAGGGAGCAGAGTGGCCAAATCTACAAAAAAAAAAACAAACCGAGAACATTACGAGTTTTTGTGCGTATTTAGGTATTTTTGCACATACACGCAGCGAAAAATCTATTTCTATGTGAGTAGGTATAGTGTGGTCCCAGGTAAATTTTATAATGAGGCTGAGCAACATATCTTAACGATGATTACCTTGCCCTCGCATATTGCACAACAAAACCTGTACAATTAAAGTACCTTATTGTTATCGAAAGCCACAGTGTAACCGTAGTGCCAACCAAGGTTGCGAGGTAGTCTGCCCGAAAAATACCGCGCGAAATCGTATTGCCAACGTGCAGCCTACTTTAAAAAAAAAAATACTTTTTTGCGTATCGCAAGCATGCTCGGATGCACGAAGTAAAGTAAAAAAAAAGTTATTAAAAGCTATCACTTCGTCAAGGCTGCTTGATATATAGAGCTTAACACAAAAATGATTTCTATAGGCATGCAGTCACAAACATTGACAGTAAAAAAAATATTCGCTCAGCAAAAAACTCAAACCTAAAATGCAAATATGAATCTTCAAGAACATGCTACGTATACCTCTCAATCCTCGTTGTAAGCGGAGCCGTCCTTGAATATAAACGCACTTCGCCCCGGCGAGGACTACGCCATCTACGCCTAACAGAGATCAACAATGTTTTTTGCCGATCGGGCGGGTCATCGAAAGGATGTGTCTTCAAAGACTAGTCAATTCAATGGTGCGGCGAGAGGCAGTTGCTTCAAATGGTGACTGTACCTGTGTTTACTTCATTTTACTGTGATTACTTTACTTTTACTTACTCTCCTCTCAAGCATACGCATTAGAAGAGGGGAAAGTGCCCTGACATATAGATGCACAGAATCTGCTCAAACTACCGCTGGTAGTCACGTCACAAAGAAAGGCTGATGCATGTGCCCCGCCCCCGAGTCAAAATGGCGTGACCCCTCGCCCCCCCCCCCAAAAAAAAATTATGGCTACACCCCTGGCGGTGCTTGCTGGCCAGATTGTCAGGCAACGGGCGAATTTCATTGTTCTTGCGGGAACTGGGCCAATATTTCTCATCGTGTCACAGTGCGCCTCAATGCTGTCTAAAATAAGTGCCATCCTCGCGGCCACTGGGGACATAACGGGGTAATAATTGAAGTTGTAAGCTTCACGAGTTTCGGCACCAGCGAGTAAGTGCTGCCTCGCATAATGAAATGTCATAGAGAAGACGCGTGCACGTTCAGGTCGTCATCTCTCAACTGTAGCATTCCTGAACTCGTTTTCGTCTGTTTTATTGTATTTAACACGCGTAGCCACACTGCAGTCGCTGTAGAGTGCTGTTTCTTTTTTTAGAGTCAGATAAATACGACGCAAGGTATGAGCTCACTACTATTCTCCGTCGCAGCGTATTGCGGTTCACACACAACGAAAAAAAAACGCACTCTGTACTACGGCGATTCGAAAGAGCAAACAACGTGTGTTGTCAAACTGTGTTTCTTGAACCCCGTTATTGCCAATGAAGGCTGATAGGTTAGCATCGCACAACAATAGCCGAGTGACATATCAAGCAAGCAAGACGTGTTTCTTGCACACCCGTTCTTTCGTCTGTCGTCGCTCTACGCTCCTTCCCGCGCAGCCCTTCTAAGGGCTACAAATGTTGCCTCAGAGACGCAACCGGAAGAAAGCGCAGCAGCAGGACGCCATCACAGCAACCTCGGAGCCCAAACAGCATCAGCAGGCACAGCAAAAGCCCCCATGATCCAGGAAGACAACCTTACCTCAGGAGGACAGCAGCCATGACAATGCCACCCTTTCCCAGGCTCCAAGCGAAAATAAATTGAAAGTTGGAACTTCCTCCTCTCCTGCCGCGACCATGACTTCCTGCAAGGGTTTTCCCTCCCCCCCCCCCCTTGCAGCAACACCATCTTCTCTCTCCAAACCCCAGTGACTGCCGAGCAAACGGTGCCCACCTCAAGGGCGTGCGTGCCTCCAAGCACATCTCCGCACCTCCAAGATCCCCCGTTGGTTTGTTGGCAATTTAATCCCGAACGACCAGGCATCCACAATCATCTATCCACCTGTCGGGAAAAATGCACACTTCCTGTCTGCGTCGAGGGACATCATCGCTGGCTTCCTCTAAGGATTCTCTGCCGACCAACGTGCACAGGTGAACTTCAAGTGCAACCTGGTTGCAGTTGACATGCACCCCACCATCGATCTGACCACCCTGCACCAGGTTACGACGATCTGCGCAGTTCAATCCAGCCCAAGCAAACTGGACCTCAACACCTGTGTGAGCATGATCTATACAGAGTCGACCCGTCCATTCTCGTTGAAGACCTCACCGATAACACTGCGTCAACAGTGCTACTTGTGTCCGGTGTGCGGAGAGGCAACTGACTCACTTTCACCTTTCGGGGGCCACCATCCCCCCAGATATCATTCTCTACAAGCAAAGGCACCCTGTCCGCCTGGGCCAGCCCCGGCCCCCACAAGGTTCCTAATGCGACCGCTTCGGGCACGCAACTGCAACGTGCTCGCGAGACGAACGGTGCCGGCGCTGTGGCATCAAGCACGCTCCAGGACTGAGTGCAGCAGAACATCCACGTTGCATCAACTATTCCGAAAAACTTCCCGCCACCCAGCCGGCCTGTCTTTCATGGCAGCTCCAAGGCCGCAATCATCATGGTCTCATCTGACGGCACCGCGGCTCGCCGCATAGCCATGGAAAACGCCATGGCCCCTGGGAGCAGCGCGACGATCATCAAGGGCTGCTCTTTCCAGGATACGCTCGCCGGAACTGGCGCTACGACCTCGGAAGCTGCCCTGCGACCCACATTGCGTTCCCGTGATCCCCACGCGCGGGTAAACGTCGCCGCCCTTTTTCACAACTCAGCCGGTCTCTGCCGTAGTCACTATGCGCTTGACGGCAACACTGACACCACGAGCTTCTGCTAGAGTGTACTAGAAGTGTTGAGTGGCGAGACCGCGCCTCGCCGCCCGTTCCCTTCCGTGTTGCCAAGTGGCGGCGGTGCTGCCGTCGAATAGTACTGACAGAGCCACCCGCCACGCGCAGTAACTGCAATGCGCTTCGGCTCCCCCGGCGCGCTTTTTTGATGCACATTTCTTCGTACCTGCCCATCATTTATGTCTAACACATTATGTCATAACCCTTGAAGTATGACACGCCAACCTACTGAGTACGAGCTCCGTAAAACCCTTGTGAGAGATCGAAAATTATTTATTTTGTTGAGGTTAAACTGTTAAATTGGTTACTGCAGGTATGAAAACAATGAGAAAAAATATGATCGGTACAGTCAGGCTTTATAGCCTTTGCATTATAACACACGTTACCTGAAGTTAAATGTGCTTCAAATTACTTTTGTATTGCGAACATTGGTAGGAGCACATCGTCTAAAACAGCTGGTAATGCGTTGACTAAAGAAAACATGGCTTCAGAGATGTGAAAGACCACCATTATTCGGAGCCTAACACAAGTGAGTTGCACTACATCATAATGATGGTCCTACTTAAACGTAAACAATATTTATGATACAAAAACTTGTTTTAGGAGACCGCTGACTTGCAGTAAAAGTAATACTTATAATTAATGGACAACGAACCACTGCTAGAAGAAATAAGACACAGAAGAGACAGAAAGGGCATGTCTTATTCTGATTTCTTCTGTCTTAACTGTTTTCTTTTGTTGGTTATGCGTCTACATTATTCAGAATAACTGAGCAGATTAATTGGAAGTTAGATGCGCTCAGAAACCTGTGAGATAAAAAAAATACCGTGTCAAATGCACGCTGAACCAGGAGGCCGCAAGTAGATAGGGGAGAGGAAAGGAATCTGAACCCCCAACACCACGAAATACTTTCGTAATTTAACTTTTAAGGGTATACCGGAATATTCACTCGCATTTACAGCGACCCCAAATATCCAAAGTTAGTCGTTCTGCTGCACACAACCCCCCCCCCCCCCTCCTCCTCCTCCTAAAAACAAAATCCTGGGCAGCTTTGCGCCGAACGTTTATCGTGTCTCTGTACAAATGCGCACTGTAAATGTCACCTTTTCGACAGTATGAGGTCTCAAAACTACTTCAAGTCCAACGTAGTCGGACGAAACACAGACCGCGTAAAAATAGCGGCCGTATGGATATTGTGAGTGGGGGGTGACGTGTGAATTATGTGCGTATAATTGCGGATATATATATATATATATATATATATATATATATATATATATATATATATATATATATATATATATATATATATATATATATATATATATATATATATATATATATATATATATATATGCGTTTGTGTGTGTGTGTGCGTGTGTCTGCGTGTGTGTTTACTGTGCACATATATATACAAGCAAAATTTCTCAAGACAGAATGCACCACCGCCTGCCTGCAGCTTTGACACTTAATAAAAGAACTGCACTTATATTACAAAACATCGTCATGAATTTGCTGGGCTTACAATGGCCATACGCTATAGAATACTTGGAAAGCAGCACAATTTGAACTGTGAATACAAAATGAGAACTGATTACAGTGAATTTACGCAGATTAACGGACAGTCTATATATACAATTGGTACTATTTATTATGTTTAAGATAACCCCGTTCTCGTAGAATTTACGACTCTTAGGTACACGCTTTCCTTCAGATCGGCCTCCCGGTATCATAAGCACTTGAAGCTTACATAAAAGAAGCAGAGTAAGCGCGAAAGCACGCAGTTTAAACAATACGAGCTTTTTAGAAAACTTTATTTATTTTTTTCCGCAACACTGACATGACGAAACTGAGTCGTTGCTGATGTAAATGTTGTGACAACATTAGTTATGCTCGAGTTTCTCATGAAACAATCGAGCGCATATGAGGAACAGTACTCTAGATACTGTAGACATTGCCGACATAGCGAGCGTATGATTTATTCGCAATATTGATACTTCTCCTCTCTTTGTAGTTCGCCAGTAGCCACTAATGATGTCGCGTAGCTCAAAGGGCTGCTTGAGTAAGAAGCTAGGCGGATCCGCTGAAATACGACTTAACGTGTTCTTTTTTTCTTTGGTCAGTAGGTTTTTGAAACAGTGAATGTCTTGACGCAATTTCGGCATGCCTGCGTATTTATTCGTTCGCCTTGGTGCGTAGCAGGTGTGCATACACTTGTGAAGGCTCAGAAACGCATTAAACGCACTAAAAACGAGCAATTACACGCTTTCGCGCACGCGCTCCCAATGCAGACGCTCCTGAGATCTTCAGTACCATGGAACTACAGCGTCGCCACTACTGTCAGCCGCTGGAGAATCAGTCGAGATGCAGCGCGGCCGCCTCGTTCACTCCACTGCCCTCTTCTAGTACACTACTTCTGCGCAATCACCGGCTTCTGCCGCCATCTTCTAGGGCGTGACGAAGACCCCACGTGCGCCTGCTTTTTAGTCACCGTCCGCCCCTGCCGCTTCGCGAAGGACATAATGCTCGACACGCCTGTTACGACACTGCGTGCGATGGTCACGATGCTCCCAGCACACTCTCAGAAGCAGCGACTATGTGCTGCGACCTAGAGCACAGTACGGACCCGGGCTTGGCCCAGACTGAGGGCCGGGTCGGGCCGGGTAAGGGGTTGTTGGATCGGTCCCCGGCCGGGTTCGGGCCTGGGTCGGGCCTGAATTAGGCCCCACTCTCATTCGTATCGGTATATAGGCGTGGGTAGGCTGTTTTACTTTGTTTTGTAGGATTTGACGTAGGGATGGGACACATACTATTTCAAACAGTGCAACTGACAACACTTTGAATCTTTTGGCCTGCATGGTAATTGCGTAGTACAAGACGTCTAGCATTTTGCTTCATTGGAATGCTACACGTAATTTTAAGAAACCCTTATTATAACTTCACACCATTGAGGAAAAGAGGCTCTTTAGTATCATGTAAGCAAAGGTTTACCATGTGCTATTGCTGCAACAGCAATGATACATTGCCCAAAGTAGTGATTTAATAAGTACGTGAACCTCTGGAAACATTTCGACTATGCAGCCTCGCTCTCACACCCGCAGCTCCTGTTTCTAGCTGCGTGACTCCGTAGACTGCTAGACACGACTAGCGAGTCATTATTATATCAGAAGCAGTTTTTGTGCACTTGTAGTTCATGATGTAAAGTGACTCTTATCTCAGACGCGCCTATCGATGCCAATATCACCAATTTGTTGTGTTAGAGAGGCCGCTTCATGTATGTAGCGTCTGGTAATTAGCTTATACCTAACTTGAATTCTCATCGCATACGGCCTCTTTCGTCTTTGCCATATTTTGTCAGTTATTCATAATTGTGCTAATTTGTCAAAGCACAAGCGTATCGCACTTGCGCTTCGACAAACTAACGCAAAAATACTCCTGCTGTGAAAGTTAGTGGAAGCTCTAAAAATGGAGATGATTCTGATGATGATTTGCTGCTGTACCTTTCGTAACATGAAGGTATACTGTCACAGCTGTAGCGGCACATTTCATAACCTAAACTTCCAAAGGCTCCAGTGACACCCCATACAAAGAATTTTCTTTTCAATCTTTCAAACTTCTTACCCTAGCTTCCGCTGTTTTTTTTTATATCAACAAAAAAGTAAAACGCATCAAAAGTGGTGACACGATCCCTATCTCTTGTATAATTTCAATGTAAACAGGTTGCACGTGCTTAGCTAATCTCTGCCTGGTGTCTGCAGAGGTCCAACTTGCTTACCCCGCATATAGTTTCGCAAGCTGCATAGTTGCTGCGTTATCGGGACATGAGGGGGGTGCGTGCACTGCATACCGTATGTTTGTTAAAAATTCTATTAATACCTGTCGCTTGGCTTGTCGAGGTGTGTCTGGTGGACACGTGGCTTTATTTAGCGAAGCATTCTTCTGCGTGCTGCAGGCGTCATTAGCCTGGGTATCTATCTATCTATCTATCTATCTATCTATCTATCTATCTATCTATCTATCTATCTATCTATCTATCTATCTATCTATCTATCTATCTATCTATCTATCTATCTCTTAGGTCTGGGTACTCGAGTGATGACCCAAATAAAGTAGGGTAAACCAAAATTAGTAAGAGAGGGTAAGATTATGTGACGATGAGGACTACCTATTTATGACATACCAAATGAGACAATCCCGTCGCGCACGTCGTCAAACCTCTTGTATCGTTGATGCCCCCCTCTCTATTCCCCTCTGTGATGCACTTACTTGGGTTCCCCCCGTGGTAAGATGTGGGACACATTTTTTTTTTCCATTCCAGTGTGCAATAAACAAAATTTGTAGGAGGCTTGCTACATTCACTCAACAGCCATGGGTCAAATGCACTTTATATAGTCGGAGGACAAATTTCTGGCATTTTTTCCACTTTATGTGGGTATTATATTTTGTAGTCCTTCTTTGAAATGCAAAAATAAGGTAGCGTGGTTAGCAGCACTGAGTAGATGAGAGAGCCAGCTATGACTCCCATTTTATTTGATATTGCTCAAAAAATATTTCTCAAAAGTGCTACAAGTGTAATTAACCAGAAATATACACAAGAACAGTTAAAGTTGTGGCCTCAAAGAATTTCTCAAAACACTCTTTAGAAGTTATCTTGTGTGCTGCAAGTGTCTATACAGTAACCGAAGATTGGACAGTGCTTCATTTATTCCGATGGCATATTTGGCTGGAACGGGCTGGGACTAAACCTTTCCGGGCGAGGGCTCGGTATGGCGGGCCGTATTTGAAAACTCCGGGCCGGGCTCGGGCGGGCCGGAGCATAGATTTTTCGGGCGGGGCCTGGCCAGGGCCGGGAAAATTGACCCGTGCAGTGCTGCGGCCGTGCATGCTTAGGATCACTCAACGCTTAAGGATTAGCTCTATAAAGAGGCGCTACCACCATAGCCAACCGGACTTTCATCGTGAGTTTGGGGAACCTCACTCTTCTTATTACCCACTTTAAACCGTCGCATCACTGTGCCTTGGCTTTTCAGCGGCTTTTTCGGTCGGCTGCGCGTTTCGTTGGTCCGAGCGCGTGCTGGGGGAGCCGAAGCGAATGAGTTCTACTTTAATTTCATTCCAACATTCATTATATTGACAGTCTGGGCTGGTTTTTACCGCTTCCAACGTCGCCGTCAAGCACCGTATATGTATACGCATCTATTGATAGGAAAACTAAAGAAAGAAAAAAATCGCCCGCGCTAGGCACCCAGCTCTTCGCGATGCATCAACGCGCGCTTAACCTCCACGCCTCATGTCTACTCCACGCCTACTTTGCCTCACGTATGGATACGGGGGGGTTTGGTGCTTTTGAGCTCGCCCTTATCCTTCAGTGGGGAGAATCGGGTTCCTTGGCCTTTCACCAGAATGATTGCGTCAGCTGCCTGAGCCACAAAGATCAACTTCGCTCACTCGTCAGGCCCCGTTTGCGTAAAGAACGCGCTTTTCAAACAAAGCGAAGCATTAACTGGGACACTTGTTCGTTCGCACTCATATCTGTACCTGTGATTGCGTTTCGTGCATCGTTTTTGTTTTAACAGCGTGTTAAGCATCATGTTGTAAAAGATGTTAGTTAGCTCTCGTCCCGTGTGCGTTGTTTTCGTGCGTCGTTTGTGCGTGAGCAGCGCGCTGCACGTTGCGATCTGCTAGCCGTTCTCAACCTTACATTCCAAGTTATTGCTATCACATTCATCACTCCGTCCTCGCGGCAAAACTATGACCATTTTATATTCTCTTACCCTTGTCCGTCCTATCGCTTTTATTCCTATTACCCTATCTCTGTGCAGACCCCTTGAGTTGTCATCTTAAGGATAGACAGTTACGGGTGGCACTTTTCTCTTCTTTTCCTTTTTATAACAGAGAGAGACGCACAAAGTTTAGTACATAATATCGAACTTATTGCCGCACCAACGATGAAATAAGCAGGCTGCCCGACAATATGGCCAGCTTGCGCCGCCATTGCAGACAATTTGGTTCAATAGGAAGCTCCTCAAGCGACTGCACATACGCGAGCTGCTGCCTGCGCGCAATCGCAGCGCTGACCGCATCGTGATTTTATGCGCTTCAAGATTTACCCTAAGTGTGGAACAAACTCGACGTGTGCGTGGGCCCCTATGTGTGTGAGTGCATGAATCTGTTTTCGTGTGCGTCTTCCCGGGTATGTGTGTGCGCGCGCGCTTGTGTGAGTGGGTAAATGTGCGTGTGTGTTCACAAATTTGCGGTGTCTGTGCGTGTGTTTATGTGAGTGTGCTTACGTGAGCATGTGTGTGTTTTGAACTACGTTCGTGCGCTGTCCTGCAAAACGAAATAAACGCGGCGGAGCTTCCACTTTTCAGTCTATTCATTGCAGTCGGCGACACGCTCAAAACCCTTCAGCCAACCCACGGTGTCTGTCTCTCGTCGGGACAGCTCGGCTGGTTCAAGTGGTCGTGGCTCCGAGCTACATCCTCAAAATTTAACTGGGTTTGGGATCATTACCTAGCACGTACACCGTAATTGTAACGCACAATTCAGATGGTATAAAAACAACTCTTTATTGTGGCTTACTTGTGCTGGTACCTGCAAGCCACCAGTTGCTGATGCGCAGTGGAATGCTGCGCAAGTCTCGTATCTTTGTTTTTCCTTCTCCCCCACCATGTTTCCCTTAAGTTAGCGTGCTTTGAATAAGAGTTTTGGGTGGATTCTATAAAAACCTAATAATTGTTATAAGTAAGCCTATAACTGATTAAATGTCTTTTTGGTCTTGTCAGTGATGATTTTCGATACACTATTCGATTAGAATTATCGCATTTTTCCTAGAAGTTTGGGTAAGGGTGGACATCGAATAATTGATTTCCATTCCCGAAACTTCACACCGTGATTGTAAGTTCTGCAAATATTCAGCAATGTTCAACTGGTCCTTCCTAGCATTGCGGAGTCGCCACGCCGGAGTCGGAGTGCCTTCAGATTGATTCCACATTTTCGCGACACTGCATTTGATTGGAATTGTAATGGGAATAACGCTTCGAGGATTGGAAAGGGAGCAGAATCAGGCGCCTCTCACACATAATGAAATAGAAATGCAATTAAGTCTTCTTCCGAAAATAGAGCACATTAGAGTCTGCGCGTCGTTCTTTAACCTTCAAAGTCGACCTTCAAGACAACCTTCAAAGTAAGTCAGAGCCTTGTATTTTCAATCAGACAGTATGTATAAAATGGCTTGGCTGATTACAAGCATGGTACATTAATAAGCAACGCGCCTACTACTATTCTACCCTTTTATAGACCTTGTCACTCCGAACATTGTCTCTGTTTTTCGCGCATTTGCGGTTATATGCTGTTGATAACCGTCGTGCGGAACTACGCTAACGACGGCATACCCCCTCCTGTCCGCCGCCGCACTCTTAAGTCTTTTGATTCTTTTTTTCTTCGGGTGCCCAATCCACCTGCTATCTCCCCACTCTTCACTTTCTTATAGTTTCTGTCACCATTGGTTACCCGTACGCATATTCGAAAATGTGCTTCCTTAACAGTGACGAGCAGTGACGCTGGCGCGATTCACTGCCAAATAAGCTACCCTACTCGCTACTCCTAAAAGTGCTCCGTGTACTGCCAACACTGGTCGAACAAACGACGATGGATACACCTAACATGGTCAACGCAGCACTTTCGTTGAACATTTTTGATTGTGGCGTCTAATCGCATTGCTTCGTCGAACACGAAAACGGGCTGGCCGCGGTCCGCCCCATTCTTATCAGCATAAAGGACTTCACTGGCGAAACGGCGGAAATAGTTGCATTGTGCGCGCAAACATCAAGCCCCTGTGGTGAACCGCATTAGATTGACTACAAATTGAAGAAACTGTCTAGTGAACCCGAGGTTGAAGAAGACAACTGCCATGCGTAGCGGTCCTCTTCGAAAGGTGCTAGCACTTTTGCACTGCATGCGTTGCTACACTGCTACAGGCAAGGTCCTAACAGTTTTCGAGATAACTACTCTGCGACTCGTGCTGCCGATTGCATGTATCCCACTGAGCTCCGTTGTCCCGTAAAACGCTGAATACGCATGAAGTACACTTGATTACAGAACGGAGCTATGCCTGGCCCAGCGTATTTTGAGATAAGGCCCATCATGCTTTCGATCTCAATTGGAGTGCTTTATTCTTTTCCTTCGCCGATACATGTTAATATGTTTCTAATAAATAATGTCGTGTGCTTCCGAACAGTCGCTTGTCTCTTATTGGCAGTACATATTCAAAGCAGATATATGCTACGAATGAATGGACATGACGTTTATACGCACGAACGTACATACACGAACGCTACGCAAGCACGGTCATCGCGCGAGCGTTTGTGTGCGTGTATATACACACATTCTGAATCAAATATGGTCGTGGTGGAAGGATTAGAGCAGCTTGATTAGAGAATCGGCAGCACTGCATCTTGCGCAGAAAACAAGCATACGCGAAAAATACAGTCACACACGTAATGCACAAATTTTGCTAAAGCGATTGGTTATTTAAACGAAACTATATTCCGCGCTTAGAGATGCCTGAACATTAGCAAGAATGCACACACGGTATGTAATGGTGTACTCCCTTAGGACAAATAAGTCGCCGCGAGTGATTCGATTGGAACAAACTAACGTATTGTCCGTCAGCTCCTTTCCAATGCCTAAGTTGCGGCCGCTTCTCAACGTGCTCTACGTGGTACCATATCTCTTTTCAAGGTTTTCCCTGTTCATGGCCTCCGAGATGGCGGGCGCGTGGCGAGTTTCTCTCAGGCCGTCCCAATAGCACGGAAAGCACCTGTTTGCAGAGGTGGGCGTGGCCCGCTTTTTTCTTCGTAACGCCGCGCTCCTTCGTATGGTTGAAAAGGCTGCCACGCTGTTGGCGAAGCTTGTAAGTAGCGAGAAAAAAAATTGTTTTGCACTTTTATATAACATCGCATTCATTTGGTTATGTCGGGTCAAGGTGTACAAAAGGCAAAGTCAATGCTTGGGCGTATAAATTCTCAAAGGGGCTTTTAAAAGGCGAAGCTCTTTACGCCGTGAATCGTATGTCCCGTGTCCTCGTAGCCGTCGCAGTAGCCAGTTGCATTGCAATGCATGTCAGTAAAAACGGTGTCACAGCGTATCCACGGCCTGAATAAAGATGAATGGGGCAAAGCGTCCGTCAGTTCATCCGCGCTTCCATGCGTCCGTCAGTGCGTGCATCCGTTAGTTCATCCGCGCGTCCGTCCATGCATCCATCCGTCCATCCGCCCTCTTCGCCGCACTCGTCACTATTCACCTTGTGCATACGCTGGGATTTTTTCGCTGCATACTTGCGCCACCCATATTCAAATACTCATACTTGCTATGCCTACTAAAAAGATATGCATGTGCTAGAAGCTAACTCTACTTCGAAGTTTGCAGGTTGTATAGTATGGAGGACACTGGCGAAGAAGTAACATGACAGCCCGATGAACACGCGAAATCAGAAGAGTTTCGCATTCTACGCTCGCGCATTACAGTCGATTCAAAGGGTTGCTTTCTTTTCTTTTATAAAACTATCACTGCATTTCTTTGTAACTCCACTTCATGAATGCTTCCGTCGAGCCGCAGAAGTAGGATACAAGGAGCAGGGTGCAGACGGTCGCCATGCGTTTACACTATGTCAAGACCGAACGTCACCGGTTAAGTGCCCACTACGGGCTGGTTATAGGCTCAATTTGGTCACTGATGGTCCCCCATTTGCGCTGTGAATTTTAAGGCGTTTAGTGGATACTTTGGGCAATGTAACAACGAACATGGAAGTTCTTGCTTGTTCAAGAAGTATGCATCACACGTTCACAGTTTGATGTATCTTCTATTAAACACTGCGGTGTTACATAGCAGTGACAATTTGCACTTTCAGTCCTTTAGTAGTCTACCTCAGTAAATACTTACTTTTCTTTAAAAAGCACCCTTATGCGACATGTGCGACCCTTTGTTATAAATGCAGTCGAGAGTACAGTAAATGAACTCGACACTAATATTGCCATTTGGCTACCAAAACAATCCAAATTCGGATGAAAAAAAAAGGAAACGAAATCAATTCACGCATTATAGCTGTGGAAGACGCTGTGAGTGAATGTATGTCCGCTAATGAAAGCCTTTATTCTGGCAAAAACACTTTTCAAGTCCGTTATTTCAGTGAACTGACCAGGGCAATCGGTTATCTAGAGCATAACTGCGCTTCAATTGACCAGCTCATAAATATTCAGAAGCAATATAATAGTGAAATTACGAGTCATCATAGGACAGCAATATGATTGTACGATGACTAGTTGACCCTCTTTTCTCCCATACAAGTCTCCGGAAAGGATCAATGCTAGAATGTCTCTATATTTCTCACATTGAGGTATTTAGCATCGAGACAAAACGCAGCGTTATCAAAAAAACGTAATACTGCCAAAGACGTATTGATTCCTCCTTACAATTACTTACTAGAGAAATCAGCAGTGACCATGCTTTTCTTCTCGAATGGGGCAAAAATAGAAGCAATGAAGGAAAAAAATAGTTTCCTTCTACAGCCAGGAGATCCTGGCGGTGATTCGTGTCCGTAGGCGAAAAAATAACCATGCACATGCTGGAATATGACGCGTTCTGCTGTATGCCCAGCTCTCTGCGGCCGCCCAATTACAATTAGTTACCCAGAGAAATAAGCAGTGGCCATGCTTTTCTTCACGAATGGGGCAAAAATAAAAGCAATGGATGGATGGATGGATGGATGGATGGATGGATGGATGGATGGATGGATGGATGGATGGATGGATGGATGGATGGATGGATGGATGGATGGATGGATGGATGAATGGATGGATGGATGGATGGATGGATGGATGGATGGATGGATGGATGGATGGATGGATGGATATGGCTGTACCCTTTAGATCGGGCGGTGGCTAGCGCCACCAAGCCGTAATACCTAATGAACCAAAAACTATATTTATTTTTTTCCTTAAAGAGTGAGTTTGAGGATTCGTACTTTGCAGTGAAGAGTTTAATTTTCACTCGTGCCTTGACTTTAGCCACTAATCAGATAACCTCCGTCTAGTTAAGTCTACCCGCTTAAAGTTTATTTTGCCCTCCCGGTCCCTAAACCCCAGTGCTTTGAAAAACTCTGCGCCATCATCCTGAACTATAGGGTGAAGCCCTTTACAGAACATTATCAAGTGTTCGGCAGTTTCTTCTTCCTCTCCACACGCACTGCATACTGTGTCTACCCCTTCGTATTTGGCCCGATATGTCTTGGTTCGCAGTACTCCCGTCCTGGCCTCAAACAGTAGAGAACTACCCCGAGTATTGTCATAGATCCTTTCCTTGGCAATTTCCTGCTTAAAAGTTCGATAGATCTCTAGTGCGGACTTCATAATCATGCCCATTCTCCACATGTCAGTCTCCGTTTCCTTCACTTTCTTCTTAACCGATAGCTTTTTTTTTTGGTTTGGCCACCTGCTGTTTTCTAAGTATTTACCAGTCAACTTCCTGGTTCGCTTCCTCCATTTTGTATCGACATTCTTCATGTACAAGTAGCTGAAAACCTTCCTAGTCCAACGCTCTTCCCCCATTTCTCTTAATCGCTTCTCAAAATTTATCTTGCTGCTAGCTTCCCTGCCCTCAAATGATGTCCATCCCATATCACCTTGTACTCCCTGATTTGGTGTATTCCAGTGAGCTCCTAAAGCAAGCCTACCTATTCCACGTCGCTTAATTTCTAATCTTGCTTGAACTTCTGATCTCATGCACAAGACCGCATTGCCGAACGTCAGCCCAGGAACCATGACCCCTTTCCATATTCCTCTCACAACATCATACCTATTGTAATTCCACAGTGCCCTATTTTTCATCACTGCTGCATTCCTGTTACCTTTAGTCGTCACGTATATTCCCTTAGGTACTCGGTCCCATTGCTTATCCATACGCCCAGATATTTGTAGTTATCTGTTATCTCTAGCCTGACTTCCTGTATTCTAAGCTCACTACCTTCGTTGTCATTGAAAATCATCACTGCTGATTTTTCCTTACTGAATCTAAAATCTAACCTATCTCCCTCATTACCGCAGATGTCCATCAATCTCTGCAAATCTTCCTTGTTATTGGCCATTAGCACTATATCATCTGCGTACATTAATGCTGGTAGTGCCTGTTCAATAAGTTTTCCTTGTTTGACTAAAGAGAGGTTGAAGTCCAGTCCACTTCCCTCTAATATTGCCTCTAATCCTTGTAGGTACATTATGAATAATAAGGGTGACAGGGGGCACCCCTGCCTAAGCCCCCGTTTTACCTCTGCAGGCTTGGATACCTGTTTTTCCCAATTTATAACTACCTTGTTACCTTTATAGATACCCTTTAAAAGATTAGTGACTACATGTTCCACGCCTAGTGTGTCCAGTATTCCCCACAATTCCTCTTGAACCACGCTATCGTACGCTCCCTTGATATCCAAAAATGCTAGTCACAGGGGCCCGTGTTCCTTTTCTGCTATTTCGATGCACAGCGTCAGTGAGAACAGATTGTCTTCCAACCTCCTGTGTTTCCGAAACCCATTCTGCAGTTCCCCCAGTACCCCCTCATCCTCTATCCACGCCTGCAGTCTTTCCTTTATAATCTGCATCGCCAGCCTGTAGACCACTGATGTCACTGTTATAGGACGGTAGTTGATTATGTCAGTCCCCCTTTCCTTTATAGATCATGCTCATCCTGCTAAGTTTCCATCCATCGGGAACTTCACCATCAATTATTATTGTGCTCACTGCCTCTCTCAAAGCTTGCTTCGACTTCGGACCTAATGTCTTTATCAGCCTAATTGGAATGCCATCTGGGCCTGTTGATGTACTACTAGGAACCCTTTTCTCAGCCCTTTCCCACTCTTGTTGTGAAAATGGAGCCATTCCACCACTTGATTCGTCCTTGTCTATTGTGGTGCATAAAGTACTTCTTTGTTGAAATTTTTCTGTCACCCTTGTTCTTATATAATCAATAGCTTCGTGCCCTTCTTGCCTAGCACCTTAGGCTGTAGTTATAAAACTCTGCTCTTGGCTCGTCTCATTTTTAGGGAGTTTAGATGGTTCCGAAATTTCGCAGCTGCCTTTCTATCTTTTTTATGTACTTCTGCCAGCCACTGAGCTCCTTTCCTTCTAATCTTTTCATTGATCAGAAGGGATGCATCCCTTCTACAGCTTAGAAAGGTTGCCCATTTTCTTTCAACATCATCTGCCGGTTCACCCCGCTGCTTAGCATGTCTGTGTTCCCTAGAGGCTTCCTGACGTTTTGCTATGGCTCTCTTAACTTCCTCATCCCACCAACTTTTGGCTTTGTGTCTTCTTTTCCGGGGTGACTTGTCACGCGTCTTAGCAAGTTCTAGCTCAAAGAGTCTAATTAGATTCGTGTATGTCCACACTGTCTTCTTATCCTCCTTGATTACTTTCTCAATTTGTTTAGTGGCTATTTAAATTTGCCTTTCTGGATAAAAATTTTCCTGTAGTTGCTCATCTTGTCTCCTTCCCACTTTCACTGCTCTTCCAAAACTTAGCTTGATACGTTTGTGATCGCTACCCAGACTTCTGGAGCCACCTTCATCTATGTGCATTCCCCTGAGCTTATCATACATCCTATGTGACATCATTGCATAATCTATCGTCGACTGAAGCCTTCCTACCTCCCATGTTATTTGCCCTTCACACTTCTCGCAACTGTTGCAAATGATCAAATCAAGCCTTTCACACATATCCACGATCATTTTGCCTGTCGGGTCGGTATACCCATCTATATCTTCTATGTGCGCATTCATGTCTCCTAGTATAATTATCTCGCACTCTCTTCCTAACTCCTGAATGTCCTTTGATATACACTCTACCATTGCCTGGTTTTCCTCTCTGGCCTTTGCTCCCGTCCACAAGTACACGAAACCAAGGAGTGTCATTTGACCTGCCACTTTCCCTTTTAGCCATAAATGTTCCTTGCACTCCTGCTTGACCCTTTGCCAGTCTGTACTTTTTATGAATGAATGCCCCAATACCACCCCCCTTTCTGCTGCCTTCTGTTCTATTACAATATTCCCATGCGTAGTCTGGATTGTTCGGAGGTTGTTCCATGTCCCTGAGATGTGTTTCTACAAAACCGTATACCATCGGCCTCTCTTCCCTTAGCTGTTCTTCTATCTCTTCCCACTCCAGCCTGTTCTTACCACCCTGCATGTTAATATACCCTATGTCTGAATTGGCTCGGCGCTCGTGGCTACGTCTATTTATGCCCCGGACTCTACCTATCTTAGATATTGGTGCCACTTTGGAATCGTATCTGTCCATACCGCCTGTCGAAGAGTCTCCCTGGTTGTTTTCCTCGTTACTAGCTATCCTGCACCCCGAAGGGCTCGCTTGCCCCCCAAAAAAGCTACTGCGCGTCCTGCAAGTCGCCAACCCACCTCATGACCTAGCCGCCCATCGAAGTGAATTCTGTCTCGTTGAAAACCCCCCCACCTCTCTGTTTATTTCCACCAGCTCAAAGCCTTTCTCTCGACTCATCCGCCATATCTCTTGGTTTGCGTTGACCACCGCTCTTTGCAGGTTGCTATCACGCACCGGTACCTCCGGTATCGTGCATATCGCTACCTGTACCTTAGGAGAAGTGGCGCGCATGTTATCGACGCCTTTCGCCAGTGTGGCTGCTAGTCCTGCTGCATCTTCATTTAGGACATCGTTTAAACCGCCCGAAATTATCACGAGGTTTCGTCTATCAGCTGTCGTTTTGAGCTTTGCGCTCGCTTGCCTCATGACTGCTTCCAGCTGGCGTCCTGGGAACGCCCTTACTGCAACCCTCTTGTCATCTCTTACCCTCTCTTTGATGGCTTCTGTGCATCGATTTAAATTCGAGTCCCCAGCGATTATCACATGCTGTGACTTTTCAGCTGGAGCGTTCTGAACCTGGGGGCTACTTGCACCTTTGACGCCGGCTGCTTTGTTCCCTCCCTGCCCCACCACTACCTCGCTGAAGCTGGGCCTTGCCACAGTTGAACCGGCTAAACCTGTGTTTTTCAAACTTGCTTGCTTTTCCTTCTCCACCGTTCTGGTTGCCGGTTCCATACTGTTCTCTCGGTAGGTCGCTTCTTTGTTCAGCTTCACTAGCGCTTCCTCGGCGGACTTCAGTCTTTCTCCCATTGCCCTCGTTTTCTCTTGCTCTGTCGCCAACGCAGTCTCGAGCTCGGCGATTCTCATCAGCAGTTCACTCTGGGCAACCATCATTTTCTCCATTTTTTCCTCGACCTCACATTGCCTACACTTCGCGTCAGCCTCTTCTACATCCGCTTCTACGCTTGGGTCCACTTTCAAACCCACTCCACATCCTGAACACTTTACAGTCTTTTTAACCATGCCTTTCTGACACCAATTGTCCCTATACTCGATAATTACTAAACTCGAGCCCTGCACTACGAAAAAAAAGAAAGTCTAAGCTCTACTACAAAAATTTGCGTGTTCAATGTACGCGCACCTCCCCCACGGGGTGGCAAAAGAAAAAAAAAACAACAACAAAAAATTCAAACACACACACCCGCACTAACTAATAAATACCTGGTGACTGGCCCCCGAAAAAGCCGTACCATAAAATAAGTGCTACGAAGATTTCAACCGCTGCCTTATAATTATAAAGACAAGCTCAAAACATGCAAAAACACTTATATGCGCAGTCGATCCGGAGCGCTCAAAAAACACGTCCATCCACCTTGACAGCCTGAACTGAACTCAAAGGACCCTCACTCAATGCGCCCTCTCGCGGTAGCCAGGCGCGCGAGGTGGTACTCGTTGGTTTTGCTGGGAAGCGTGTATCTACACGACGGACCGAATCCGTCGTTTCCGCAGCGAATGGCGCATCACGTGTCCCCACGTCACGGATTTCTGCCATCCGTGCCGGGTCCACGGACGTCACTAATGGAAAATGGCAAGCTCTTTCTCACAATCGGATTCGCGCGAAATACTACAGCAGATTTAGCTGAGGGCACCATTACAGGTCTGGAAACAAGCGCTGATTTTTTCTTTTTGTCGTTTAGTTTCGTAAATTCAGATGTAGACAGGTACATAAACATTCAATACTTTTGCTTACAATGAAGGGGTATTGCACTTTTAGACTAGTGGCGCCATCTAGAGAAAATAGGAATAAGAAAGCATTCGCAGATCATTCTGAACTCTGACATTTGGTAGCATTCATGCTAACGCAGATCACCAAGCTGATGTTCTGCCAATAGCGGCACTCGCTAAGCCTACAGCTCTCAGAAAACGAGTACAAAGCTCAGAAACAGTACCAAATGGTCATGTATACGTTGCCGCCAAAGCTTAAAGACACACACCTAAATACGACAGAACCATCAGATTGAGAATAACAGCCCACGCAATGCGCGACGAAGAGCTGAAAGATTCGAAGCGGGCAGTGGTCACTTTATCCAGTAGAGGTGGTAACAGCTTCAATAATAACTCAGGCCAATTCGTGGCCTATAGGCCTAGGCCTACCCCGAGAAGGACTGGTGACCTTGTCTCATCGCCGCCTCGAGAGCTTGCTAGATGGCCTTTTGGGCGTGCCTCTATAAGCTCTTCAAGCGTGCCGCATGGCATTTTTTTTTTCAGCGCGTCCGTCTGCTCGCTTTACCATCGTCCAGATGTGCTTTGCAGCCGGACGAGCGTTGTAACGTCGTCCGCTGAAGAGATTTGCGTAGATATATGTCCGTCCGTCGCATGCAAAAAGACAAAGCTGCTGGTGAGGATCAGGTAACATCAGATCTGCTTAAAGATGGAGGACAGATTATGTTAGTAAAACTAGCCACCCTGTTTACGAGGTGTCTCCTGACGGGAAGAGTGCCAGAGTCTTGGAAGAACGCTAAGATCATCTTAATGCATAAGAAAGGCGATGACAAGTACTTGAAGAATTACAGGCCGATCAGCTTGCTCTCTGTAGTATACAAGCTATTTACAAGGGTAATTGCTAACACAGTAAAGAAAACAGTAGAATTCAAGCAACCAAAGAAAAAATGGCAGCATATCCACGGAGTGAATGATGGAGAGTGGGGCGAAGCATTCGTCCGTCCATGCGTCCGTCTGTGTGACCGTCCATGCGTCTGTTTGTGCGCCCGTCCCTGCGTTCTTTCGTGCATCCGCCCCTGCGTCCGTTCATGCGTCCATCCATGCATCTGTTTGTGTGTCCGTTCGTTCATCTATTCAACACTCCAAGTCCCACCATCTCGCATCTTTTTATCATATATTCCCCATATAGAAGCACCGCAATCCAGCGGACATTCCAAGGACTAAACGAGAGGTGGCACACGCACACATTCTTACGGCCTGCGCTTCGGGTCCACTTCCCACCTTTAACCACCTCGAGTTCATGGTATATTCTAGTTCACTGTATTCATGGCACTGCGACCAAACGCTCGCTAAACCTTTCGAAAACCAAGGAGGTTACGCCCAGGGAGTATAACGTAGCAACCTTTCCCTGTCAGATAGGGCTCAATTTACATGCCAATGGCTGCTAATGAGAAATGAGAGACAGGAGAATTCGGCTTTTACATTCTTACGGCTTGCGCTTCGTATCTACTTCTCATTTTTAACCACCTTGAGTTCATTCATGGTATATACAAGTTCATTGTATTCATGGCACTGCGACTCAACGCTCGCTAAACCTTTCTAAAGCTAAGGATGTTACACCCAGCGAGTATAATGTAGCATCCCTTTCTTGTCCGATAGTGCTCAATGTACATGCCAATGGCTGCTAATGGGGATCGCAGCGTGCGCGTTGACTAAAAGCCGAATGCTCATGTCTCTCATTCCCCATTAGCAGCCATTGGCATGTACATTGAGCACTATTTTTTATTGTTAAACAACGCACAGAAGAAATCTCTCGCTGGCACCACCTTGGAGGTCAAGTGTTATACCTATTTCGGGTATGTGCCACTGGTGGTTACATACGAGGGACGCCCAAGCCACGCCATAAGGAGCTTCGCTCCTAAAACAAGCAGGATTTCTAACAGGCTACTCAACAATCGACCGCGTTCATACTATCGATCAGGTAATTGAAAAATGCTCAGAATATAACCAATCACTATTCATAGCCTTCATAGATTACAAAAAAGGCGTTTGATTAAGTAGAAATATCAGCCGTCATGCAGACACTGCGGAATCAGGGCGTTGATGACGTATATATAAACATCCTGGAAGAAATCTACAGGAGATCAACTGCTACCATAGTGCTTCATACAGAAAGCAACAGAATACCAGTCAAGAAGGGTGTAAGGCAGGGAACACAATCTCCCCAATGCTATTTACCGCGTGCGCACAGGAGGTTTTCACAAGCCTAGAATGGGAACAGTTAGGGATAAGAGTTAGTGGAGAGTACCTTAGTAACCTGAGCTTCGCGGATGACATTGCATTGCTGAGTAACTCAGGAGACGAATTGCAACTCATGATTACGAAGTTAGACAAGGAGAGCAGAAAGGTGGGTCTTAAAATTATTCTGCAGAAAATGAAAGTAATGTACAATAACCTCGGAAAAGAGCAGCGCTTCGAGATAGGTAATAGTGCACTTCAAGTTGTAAAAGACTATGTCTACTTAGGGCAGGTAATAAACGCGGCGCCGAACCACGAGATTGAAGTAACTAGAAGAATAAGAATGGGGTGGAGCACATTTGGCAAGCACTCTGAAAATATGACAGGTAGATTGCCACTATCCCTCAAGAGAAAGGTATATAACAGCTGTATCTTGCCGGTACTTAGCTACGTAGCAGAAACCTGGAGTCTTGCAAAGAGGGTTCAGCTTAAAATGAGGACGACGCAGCGAGCAATGGAAAGAAAAATAGTAGGTGTAACCTTAAGAGACAAGAAGACAGCAGAGTGGATTAGGGAACAAACGGGGGTTAAGGGTATCATAGTTGAAATCAAGAAGAGGAAATGGACATGGGCCGGGCATGTAGTACGTTGACAGGATAACCGCTGGTCATTAAGGGTAACTGACTCGATTCCCAGAGAAGGCAAGCGGGTTAGGGGAGACAGAAGGTTAGGTGGGCAGATGAGATTAAGAAGTTTTCGGGTATAAATTGGCAGCAGCAAGCACAGGACCGGGTTAACTGGCGGAACATGGGAGAGGCCTTTGTCCAGCAGGAGACGTAGTCAGGCTAATGATGATGATGATGATGATGATGATTATGTCCGTTGTTTGGACACACGCGAAGCGTGGCGGTTAGGACAGCCGGAGAAAAACATGCCACGCACCCGCTATCGCGGAGGCCATGCACTGTTAGTGCCGTTTCGAGGCGCGGCCGCTAGGTGGCGGGCGCTTTATTCGATTGGAGGTTTTATTGGAGGTTTTATATGGATTGGAGGCTTTATTGGAGGTCACCTGTTTACTTCCTAGCTGTGCGGATGTGTTTTCGCGCGCTCCGCCTGTTCGACGGATTCAAGGTCGTGCAAGGTTGTGCATGGTCGGTTGATGCAGAAGTAGTGCGCAACGAGAGATAAGTTTCTCTTCATTTCGCTTCATTTTTGTGTTTGTGAACACCATTATTATTTTTTTGCTCCTAATCAATAACTAGCGTTGCCAGTACCGCAGGTGTGGGACACGGGCTACGTTGTAGTGACGTTGACCACGTGAACGGGCTAGGCGGCTGTTTTGAAGAAGGTCGGGGCGTCCGGTCAGTTGTTAGCTAGAGCCAAACACGAAGGGGACCTAGTGAGAGGCCAATAGCGAAATTGAACACGTATGCGTGCGGTGTGGGTGGCAGCTTCAAACAGTTGTTGAGGTAGGAGAGTTAACGGAGGCGGCTGGATAGCGGGATTAGGGTTAAACGTAGGGCTGTTGGGCGCTCGGTCCGATGGTCGGGCGGGCGATGGCTAAGGAGGCTAGGAAAACCACGAGCGAGAGTGAGCTGGTGCAGTGCGAAGAATGCAAGCGCTGGTGCTACTTAGACGAGACAGCATTCACGAGTTTGGCCGACGCGCAGAAGGCGAGCTTCGTGTGCAGGCTGTGCGAGGCACTGAAGGCGGCCGTGCAGCGCATGGAGGCTAGCATCAAGGGGCTTCAGGGGGAGCTTAGGGCAGAACGGGAGCAGATGATAGAACTCCAAAAGAGCTCGGAGCGTCGCGTGAGCGGGAGGAGGCTACCGCCAGCCTATTAGAGCAAATTAAGGGCGACCTTCGAAAAGAACGGGAAGGGCGGACCGAGCTAGACCAGCGTGTAAAGGAACTAATGGAGCTTTGCCCCGGCCCCAAGCGGCGTGACATGGAAGGCGGGGGAAGCGGAGAAGGCGACAGGCGGGAAGGAACAGGCGAGAAGGGAAGTCAGGGGGCCGCAGTGCCTGGCCACAGCACGGAGGCTCCGAGAACATACAGCTCGGTGGCGCAGCAGTCTTCAAGCAGGACAGAAAAACAGGACTGACGGCAGAGAGAAACAGGTGAAGCAAACAGGGGCGCCATTACAAACAGGAAGCCAGCCATTGGAGCGTAGAAGGGTCCTAGTGGTGGGGGACTCTAACGTGGCCTGGTTTAGGGATGGCGTCTTCAAGACAGTGAAGGAAGATGGGAGAGTCAGGGTGGACGCACAGTCAGGGAAGAGCATGGTGGATGTACTGGCCAAAGCTCAGGAGGTTGTAGAAAACAGCATGGAGGGCGAAAATCTAGTCATTATTCATGCTGGGCTCAATGATGTGTTGAAGGGCAAGGATCAGAACCTTCAGAGAAAGCTAGAGGATGGGATGCGTAAGCTCCGAAAAGCCTCTGGGAGTGTGCATGTGACCATATGCACAGTCCCAGAGGTCTGGGGGCAGCCTCGTGGGATCGAAAGGAGGGTAGTGGAGGCCAATTATGGGATCAAGGGTTTGAGCCGGCAACTCGGATACAGCATAATGGAAGTTAACCAAGACATGTACGAGCCCGGCGCTCGCCCCTTTGCACAGGATGGCATTCACTACAGTGGTGCGATGGGCAGAAGGGTCGGTAACAGAATGGGTCACCGAGCCATAGCTTTTTTAGGGGACCCAGATCCCTGAGGCCAACAGCGTGGCCAAATACGGACTTAAAGGGGCACAAATATTCAAGCCACATGTAGTCCGTGAGAGAAGAAATCGACGTAAGCACAAGGGCCGAGCTGAGTCAGACGTAGGCTATATTAACATGCAGGGTGGCAGGAATAGGTTAAAGTAGAAAGAGATAGACGAGCAGTTGAGGCAGGAGGAGCTTATGGTGTATGGGGTTTTGGAGACACATCTTCGGGACAAGGAGCAACCACCCTGCAATCCAGGCTACGTATGGGATTATTCCAATAGAACAGAAGGTAGCAAAAAGGGCGTGAAATTGGTGCATTTATAGATAAGAGCACGGGTTGGCAAAGAGTCAAGCAGGCATGCAAGGAACATTTATGGCTAAAAGGGAAAGTGGCAGGGCAAATGACACTCCTTGGTTTCGTGTACTTGTGGACGGGAGCAAAGGCCAGAGAGGAAAACCAGGCAATGGTAGGGTGTATATCAAATGAGGAGTTAGGAGGAGAGTGCGAGATAATTACACTAGGAGATATGAATGCACACATAGAAGATATAGATGGGTATACTAACTCAACAGGCAAAATAATCATGGCTTTGTGTGAAAGGCATGATTTGATAATTTGCAACAGTACCGAGAAGTGTGAAGGGCAAATAACATGGTAGGAACGCTGCAGTCAACGATAAATTACGCACTGATGTCACATAGGATGTATGATAAGCTCAGGGGAATGAACATAGATGAAGGTGGATCTAGAAGTCTGGGTAGTGATCACAAACGTATCAAGCTAAGTCTTGGAAGAGCAGCGAAAGTGCGAAGGAGACAAGATGAGCAACTACAGGAAAATTTTTTGATTCAGAAAGGCATATAGAAATTGCTACTAAACAAATTGAGAAAGTAATCACTGAGGATAATAAAAATGTGTGGACATATACAAATCTAATTAGACTGTTTGGGCTAGAGCTTGCTAAGGCACGAGACAAGTCACCCCGGAAAAGAAGACACAAGCCCAAGAGTTGGTGGGATGAGGAAGTTAAAAGAGCCATAGCGAAACGTCAGGAAGCCTATAGGGAACACAGACATTCTAAGCAACGGGTTGATCCGACAGATGATGTTGAAAGAAAATGGGAAATCTTTCTAAGCTTTAGAAGGGAAGCATTCCCCCTGATCAATGAAAAGATTAGAAGAAAGGGTGCTCAGTGGCTGGCAGAAGTACATAAAGAGGACAGAAAGGCAGCTGCAAAATTTTGGAACCATCTAAACTCCCTAAGAAATGAAACAAATCTTGAGTAGAGGTTTATAACTACAGCTCAAGGTGCTAGGCTAGAAGGGGACGAAGCTATTGAATATATAAGAACAAGGGTGACAGAAAAATTCAACAAAGAAGTGCCTTATGCACCACAATAGACCGGGATGGATCAAGTGGCACAATGGCTCCATTTTCACACCGAGAGTGGGAAAGGGCTGAGAAGAGGGCTCCAAGTAGTATATCAACAGGCCCAGATGGCATTCAAATTGGGCTGATAAAGACATTGGGTACGAAGTCTAAACAGACTTTGAGAGAGGCAGTGAGCAGAACTATAATTGATGGTGAATTTTTTGATGAATGGAAACTTAGCAGGATGAGCATGATCTATAAAGGAAAAGGGGACAAAGATGACATACACAACTACCGTCCCATAACAGTGACATCAGTGGTCTACAGGCTGGCGATGCAGATTATAAAAGAAAGACTGCAGGCATGGATAGAGGATGAGGCGGTGCTAGGGGAACTGCAGAATGGGTTTCGGAATCACAGGAGGTTGGAAGACAATCTGTTCTCACTGACGCAGTGCATCGAAATAGCAGAAAAGGAACTCAGGCCCCTGTGGCTAGAATTTTGGATATCAAGGGAGCGTACGATAGCGTGGTCCCAGAGGACCTGTGGGGAATACTAGACACACTGGGTGTGGAAGATGGAGTCACTAATCTTTTAAAGGAAATCTATAAAAGTAACAAGGTAGTTATAAAGTGGGAAAAACAGGTATCCAAGCCCACAGAGGTGAAACGGGGACTTAGGCAGGGGTGTCCACTGTCACCCTTGTTATTTATGATGTAACTACAAGGATTAGAGGCCAAATTAGAGGGAAGTGGACTTGGCTTCAACCTATCTTTAGACAAACAAGGAAAACTCATTGATCAGGCACTACCAGCATTAATGTACGCAGATTATATAGTGTTAATGGCGGACAACAAGGAAGATTTGCAGAGATTGATGGACATCTGCGGTAATGAGGGAGATTGCTTAGATTTTAGATTCAGTAAGGAAAAATCAGCAGTCGTGACGTTTAATGATAACGAAGGCAGTGAGCTTAGAATACAGGAAGTCAGGCTAGAGATAACAGATAACTACAAATATCTGGGCGTATGGATAAGCAATGGGACCGAGTACCTAAGGGAACACGAAATATACGTGACGACTAAAGGTAACAGGAATGCAGCAGTGATGAAAAATAGGGCACTGTGGAATTACAATAGGTATGATGTTGTGAGAGGAATATGGAAAGGGGTCATGGTTCCTGGGCTGACGTTCGGCAATGCGGTCTTGTGCATGAGATCAGAAGTTCAAGCAAGATTAGAAATTAAGCAACGTGGAATAGGTAGGCTTGCTTTAGGAGCTCACTGGAATACACCAAATCAGGGAGTACAAGGTGATATGGGATGGACATCATTTGAGGGCAGGGAAGCTAGCAGCAAGATAAATTTTGAGAAGCGATTAAGAGAAATGGGGGAAGAGCGTTGGACTAGGAAGGTTTTCAGCTACTTGTACATGAAGAATGTCGATACAAAATGGAGGAAGCGAACCAGGAAGTTGACTGGTAAATACTTAGAAAACAGCAGGTGGCCAAACCAAAAAAAAAGCTATCGGTTAAGAAGAAAGTGAAGGAAACGGAGACTGACATGTGGAAAATGGGCATGATTAAGAAGTCCGCACTAGCGATCTATCGAACATTTAAGCAGGAAATTGCCAAGGAAAGGATCTATGACAATACTCGGGGTAGTTCTCTACTGTTTGAGGCCAGGACGGGAGTACTGCGAACCAAGACATATCGGGCCAAATACGAAGGGGTAGACACAGTATGCAGTGCGTGTGTAGAGGAAGAAGAAACTGCCGAACACTTGATAATGTTCTGTAAAGGGCTTCACCCTATAGTTCAGGATGATGGCGCAGAGGTTTTCAAAGCACTGGGGTTTAGGGACCGGGAGGGCAAAATAAACTTTAAGCGGGTAGACTTAACTAGAAGGAGGTTATCTGACTGGTGGCTAAAGTCAAGGCACAAGTGAAAATTAAACTCTTCACTGCAAAGTACGAATCCTCAAACTCACTCTTTAAGGAAAAAAATAAATATAGTTTTTGGTTCATTAGGTATTACGGCTTGGTGGCGCTAGCCACCGCCCGATCTAAAGGGTACAGCCATATCCATCCATCCATCCATCCATCCATCCATCCATCCATCCATCCATCCATCCATCCATCCATCCATCCATCCATCCATCCATCCATCCATCCATCCATCCATCCATCCATCCATCCATCCATCCATCCATCCATCCATTGCTTTTATTTTTGCCCCATTCGTGAAGAAAAGCATGGCCACTGCTTATTTCTCTGGGTAACTAATTGTAATTGGGCGGCTGCAGAGAGCTGGGCATACAGCAGAACGCGTCATATTCCAGCATGTGCATGGTTTTTTTTTCGCCTACGGACACGAATCACCGCCAGGATCTCCTGGCTGTAGAAGGAAACTATTTTTTTCCTTTATTGCTTCTATTTTTGCCCCATTCGAGAAGAAAAGCATGGCCACTGCTGATTTCTCTAGTAAGTAATTGTAAGGAGGAATCAATACGTCTTTGGCAGTATTACGTTTTTTTGATAACGCTGCGTTTTGTCTCGATGCTAAATACCTCAATGTGAGAAATATAGAGACATTCTAGCATTGATCCTTTCCGGAGACTTGTATGGGAGAAAAGAGGGTCAACTAGTCATCGTACAATCATATTGCTGTCCTATGATGACTCGTAATTTCACTATTATATTGCTTCTGAATATTTATGAGCTGGTCAATTGAAGCGCAGTTATGCTCTAGATAACCGATTGCCCTGGTCAGTTCACTGAAATAACGGACTTGAAAAGTGTTTTTGCCAGAATAAAGGCTTTCATTAGCGGACATACATTCACTCACAGCGTCTTTCACAGCTATAATGCGTGAATTGATTTGGTTTCCTTTTTTTTCATCCGAATTTGGATTGTTTTGGTAGCCGAATGGCAATATTAGTGTCGAGTTCATTTACTGTACTCTCGACTGCATTTATAACAAAGGGTCGCACATGTCGCATAAGGGCGCTTTTTAAAGAAAAGTAAGTATTTACTGAGGTAGACTACTAAAGGACTGAAAGTGCAAATTGTCACTGCTATGTAACACCGCAGTGTTTCATAGAAGGTACATCAAACTGTGAACGTGTGATGCATACTTCTTGAACAATCAAGAACTTCCATGTTCGTTGTTACATTGCCCAAAGTATTCACTAAACGCCTTAAAATTCACAGCGCAAATGGGGGACCATCAGTGACCAAATTGAGCCTGTAACCAGCCCGTAGTGGTCACTTAAGCGGTGACGTTCAGTATTGACATAGTGTACACGCATGGCGACCGTCTGCACCCTGCTCCTTGTATCCTGCTTCTGCGGCTCGACGGAAGCATTCTTGAAGTGGAGTTACAAAGAAATGCAGTGATAGTTTTATAAAAGAAAAGAAAGCAACCCTTTGAATCGACTGTAATGCGCGAGCGTAGAATGCGAAACTCTTCTGATTTCGCGTGTTCATCGGGCTGTCATGTTACTTCTTCGCCAGTGTCCTCCATACTATACAACCTGCAAACTTCGAAGTAGAGTTAGCTTCTAGCACATGCATATCTTTTTAGTAGGCATAGCAAGTATGAGTATTTGAATATGGGTGGCGCAAATATGCAGCGAAAAAATCCCAGCGTATGCACAAGGTGAATAGTGACGAGTGCAGCGAAGAGGGCGGATGGACGGATGGATGCATGGACGGACGCGCGGATGAACTAACGGATGCACGCACTGACGGACGCATGGAAGCGCGGATGAACTGACGGACGCTTTGCCCCATTCATCTTTATTCAGGCCGTGGATACGCTGTGACACCGTTTTTACTGACATGCATTGCAATGCAACTGGCTACTGCGACGGCTACGAGGACACGGGACATACGATTCACGGCGTAAAGAGCTTCGCCTTCTAAAAGCCTCTTTGAGAATATATACGCCCAAGCATTGACTTTGCCTTTTGTACACCTTGACCCGACATAACCAAATGAATGCGATGTTATATAAAAGTGCAAAACAATTTTTTTTCTCGCTACTTACAAGCTTCGCCAACAGCGTGGCAGCCTTTTCAACCATACGAAGGAGCGCCGCGTTAGGAAGAAAAAAGCGGGCCACGCCCACCTCTGCAAACACGTGCTTTCCCGGTTACAAACCTGTTTACATGAACCATCAGTACAAACGTGGCGGAGGTGTTTCAATGCTGATTTCAAATTCATTCAACTCTGAGGTTCTTCCGGAATTCTGTTGTACTAATCAGCACTATGACACTGTCGTAGTTAAATTAACAATATTATATTTTGCGTTTGCTGCCGGCCTTCATCGGGAAGGTAATTGCTGTTTTTCTCATATTTAGACTTTTTGTTAAAATTGGTTAACAGAACATTAATCAAATATATCTTGCTGGTGACCTCGACATAAATATGCTTACCCAGAATAAGATGAAATTAGAACTAAAATCTCTCTTGAATAATCAACTCTCTCAGAATGTCATAACATCCCCTACGCGAGTTGCGACCACGTGTGAAACTGCATTGGACTTGTTCATACCTAACTTTGATGCGCCTTCTCTAATCCCTGATGTTTTGGTTCATGCAATTAGTGACCACTTACCTGTGGTAATATTCATTGCTACCGCAGTTGAAAAGCATAAAAAGGTACATCAAGCTATCTCTGGTCGGCTCATTCTGGTCGGCTCATAATGCTAACACGTTGTCCGCATCCCGAGACTGTATTGCCAGGGCCACATTGGATGATGCGTATAAAGACTATAGTGCAGATACAGCTTATCACAAGTTTACACAATTATTTAGCGATGTATACTGTGCGTGTTTCTCGATGAAAACATTAAAACGGACGAGAAGATGTCGCAAACCGTGAATAGATAAGCACTTACTTAAGATTATAAACAAGAAGGACATGTACAGTTTATTTATGGAAACTAAAACACCGAAAGCATTGAAAACATTTAAAATTATAAGAAATACATCACAAAACAACTAAGGGATGCTAAAAACCACTATCATTTCAATGTGTTGAACTCAACTGCAGGACGCCCTGATAAAATTGGAGGACACTCGCTCTGGGAACGGGGACGGCACTTGAATGAACTACGACAGTCCCAAAAGAAGGAATTGAACTAATACTGCTTGATCTTGTTAATGCGTTTAATGACTTTTTTTCGCTCATTCAGGCATATCGTGGTATCGGCCTTTCGTATATGAGCCCACGTAATTTTCTAACGGTAGATACAACGCAATAGTCTATTTCTTCACTCCCATCATTACGTCACAGCAAAACCATTGATGCGTTCGGTATTCAAATAGCACCGGTAAAATTCGTCATAGACATAATGGTATTTTGCTTAGAGTACTTTTTTTTCTTTGTTTGACAACAGGCGTTTTTTTTTTCGAAGCATGCAGACTGCTAAGGTCACAGTAATACTCGAAGAAGGCGACAAGAATTATCCTTGAAACAACCACGCTGTATCAGTGCTGCCTGTTTTTTCGAAAGGTTTGAAAAAAGTGATATTAGAGTGGTTTTGTTCGTTCGCTGACCACTATAATATGATGAGTCCTGCATGATTCGGTTCACGAAAAAACAGGTCAGGTGAATCAGTCCTTATGAACCAGAAAGATTTTATAATGCAAAAATTTTAGAAAAAGAAAATAGTTGTTTGGAATTTTTCTCAATTTTTCAAAGGCCTTTCACCCTAGAAATCAATAATGTTTTGCTTAAAAACTTGATTACTATAGTACACGGGGCGTAGCTCATTTTCTAATTACATCTTATTTTCAGCACAAATGCCAGTTCGTAGCTATAGCTGCGGACCAATCAGAGTTGAAACCTGTAACAAGCGTCCTGCAGGGGAGCATATTTGGTCCGTACGTCTTCATATTGTGCATAGATGACATAGTAAATGCTGAGCTATCGGCAAAGTGCGTAGTTTATGCAGTTCATACAATTATGTTTTTTGAGGGTGGCTTAGATTCTGAAATGTCAAATGCAGTCAATAAGATGCTTGCAAGTATGCACAAGTGCGTGACAAGCAATTATTTTTAAATAATGTAGAAAAAACAAAAGCAGTAAGATTTCATCCGTGTAATAAAGAATTGCGACTGAGCCCCAATAAATAAACAATACTGAAATAGAAATACTGCAATCTTCCAATTCGCATGGTGTATATTTCTCTGAAGCCATGTCATGGAATTGCCAAGAGAACACCTCAGTTAGTAAATTATCTATAGCAATAGGTACTACGCGTCACTATTGCAGTTATCTTCCTATATTCATTCACAATATTTTATATGATTCAATGTTTCTTTATTTGACTCAATTTGAAATTCAAGTCTGGGAGACCACTACAGCCGAAAATATTCCCCGACTCGTGGTACTACAAAAAAAAAAAAAAAAAGAGACATACGCCTTGTTAGCAGGGTGCCTTATCTTTTGCATACTGTTTCTTTGTTCACGAAGCTTAATACCGTAAAAATTGAAACTTTGCACACATAAATAGGATTTGTCGCACGTATAAACTGGACGAAATCATGAATGATGACTCTCTAATACAACTGGCATCCCTAAAGCAACATAACTACTTTTATAAAATTCGTCATTTAGAACCTAGGATTGTCAACAAAAACAGAATTGCATACGGTGACTAAATGCTACATTTTTTGTTTACCGACTATTTTAAATCGGTTACAAAAAGAAAACAGTCTCGATGTATCAACCTTGTCGCTAAAAAGCCTACGTGACATATTTGTTCGATTGCTTGCGCTGCAATAAGTTGTTCTGTTGTTATTTTTTGTTGTTGTTTGCTCTCTTCATCACTACGGGTATTTTCTTTTTTCTTGGTTTTTCAGAAGTTTACACAATACCCTTGTTCATTATTTCTTACCATGCTTGTTTACTGTTTTGCTGTTCTGTTCATGCATTACGCATAGGGCATGCTTTGAACAGCTGTAACCACTCAGTGTGTGAGGTGGCCAGGTTCCTCTCAAGCTGCTCAGTGCAGCTTTTTTTGCCTGGTTTCCTTGACCCCTTGTTGCGCAATAAACTCAATTCGATTCAAATTTTTGCGTGGTTTCACCACCTTTCTTCTTCACAGGAGCGGGAAGGCGTATCCCGTCGTCGTCACTGGTTGAGATTAATCGATGAGCTGCGTGTTACGTCAAGTCGTCCATCGACGGCTTAGCGTCACCGCGCATAAAAAAAAAAAAAAAACATTGGTCAGGCGCAGGAAGGAAACGCGGGAATTGTTTCTTTTTTTTAGAAATGAAGGCATTGCGTAGCATGCAGCGTTGTCACATTCGGAAACCGTGGTCGCCATAAATTGGCCGAAATTTCTAGAAGAGGGGGGGGGGCAAAAAAAAAGTCGGAGGCTGTTGACTGCCCCCTTTAACTCGATAAAATATTCAAGATTCCTTTCCAATATCCAGAAAAACAGGAACTGAACTGTGCGGTTATTCTCCGAGTGGGAATGGGCTAAGTTTTTTTTTTTTTCATTCCGAGGAGCTGAAAGAAATAGAATCGCGGCAAGTTCTGATTCACCGGAGTGGAAATGGAAATAAGAATGCTAAACTCATGTTAGGTTAGCTTCGTCAAAATTTTTGTCATGTTGGTCCTTTCATGAAACTTGTGCTTTATATAACCCTAATTAGATCGAAATTGGAGTATGCTACACCGGTATGGGATCTAACATAATTTCTTCTCGAGAAAACGTTCGGCTCGTTCATACACTTTAATTGCTGCCGCACCGCCAGTTCAATTCTCGGACGTCGCCTTGCCGCGGTGGTCTAGGGGCTAAGGTGCTCGGCTGCTGACCCGCAGGTCGCGGGATTGAATCTCGGCTGTGGCGGCTGCATTTCCGATGGAGGCGGAAATGCTGTGAGCCCCTGTGCTCAGATTTGGGTGCACGTTAAAGAACCCCAGGTGGTCGAAGTTTCTGGAGCCCTCCACTACGGCGTCCCTCATAATCATGTGGTGGTTTTGGGACGTTTCACGCCACATATCAATCAATCAATGATCAATGCTCGGAAGTCACAAACTCGGCTAATCACACACTTGGCTATCTGCGTTGTAACCTGCACCTTGTTCCTCTAGTGGTAAAACTACCCGCATAATGTGCAGCTTCTCGTCCTGGGATCGACGGCGACGTTCCGAGAGACTAATTGCACATTCGCCTTCGCTGAACCCCTGGAAAATTTTGAAGACTGCGCAGGACAACCAGTGAACTACAAGCGGTGCTGGGAAGGACGGAAAGTGCCACGTGCGGCTACATTGAGGTGACCGGACGGAGATATAAATTCACGGCATCCATCGAGCTTCTTCAGTGGGCATGTCGGCTGGCCTCGCGTCGACATCATGTCAAATCCGTTTATTTTCTTCATGCAGGTTAGTGATGATGTTTCACCTGTCATATGTGACGACCCTTTCTTTGTCCAGCTGAAATGCCCATGTAGCTTAAGCAGAATATGTTCTAGTGTACGCGATATGCTTCTCTCTTTGCTTTTATTGTGTGGCGACGTCGAGCCGAATCCCGGCCCCGACGTTCAGAAGTTGCTTGCCGAGGTTTTGGATGGTCAAAAAAGCATTCGCAAAAGGCTGGATGGCATTGAACTGAAGTTAAAAAAAGTGGAAGAAGTTGCTATGGCTGTAAATGAGGTGAAAACAATGGTGTATAAGTTGGAAAAAAGGGTCGTAAGCCTGGAAAACAAGCTAGCTGATCTTGAAGATAGAAATAGGCGGAACAACTTGATTGTCTTCGGTATACCGGAAACAACTAATGAAAGTTTCGATGAACTCAGCGAAAGTGTGTTGAAGGGTGTGTTTACGGATATCCTGGCAATACAAGTGTCGTCTGCGGAAAGAATTCATAGAATTGGGCGCAAACAACTACGTAAGCCTCGCACTATAATTCTAAAGTTTATTGATTACCGTGACAAGGTTGCTGTGCTTAAAAATTGCTTCAAACTAAAGGGTACAGGTTTCTTGATTTCTGAGGACTTCTCGGAAGCTACACGACATAAAAGAAGAAAACTTTGGGAAAGCACGGCGGAAAATCGAAGGGCAGGCGAAAAGGTGAAATTAATCTACGACAAAATCCGGGTTAACGGTGTTCCGTTTGTTTGGGATGCAGACCGTAATGAACGAGTGCCACTTCCAGGTAATGTCGTTAAGAAATCTCAGCAGTGAACCGAAGCACAATCAGGCAATTCACTTCGCTGCATTCAGTTTAACGCCCGCAGCATCATTAATAAACTTGATGACCTGGGAAGTATCACAATAGCGCATGCACCCAATCTGATTGTAATAACAGAAACCTTGCTACATTCAGATATTAAAGACGATGAAATAGCGCCCCCAGGATATGGCATTTAGAGGAAAGACAGACCATCTCGTGGTGGTGGTGTGGCCATCCTGTTTAAAAACTACCTCAATGTGACTAGGCTTTCCGATAGAGACGACATTGAAGGTGTCATTATTAAAATACACCTTGAGGAAATGAACCTGGTTGTGGGTGCATTTTACCGCCCTCCGTATGCCGAGAAGGCGTTTTTTGATGGTATTAATGACTTTCTTTGTTCTTGCAACACAGGCACTTCCAATATATTGTTAGCTGGTGATTTTAATATTCCTCAAGTTAATTGGGACGCGGACTTCCCGGAACAGCTGTCTAGTGCTGCTGAGCCCTTGGTCGACATTGTTCTTTTTCATGACTTAACACAGTTAGTAAAACAACCCACCCGTGTTCAAAGTAACGACAATCTATTTTGGATCTTTTTCTTGTAAGAGACAGAATCCTTCGTCAAAATCCTGCTTTGTGTGTCTATGATGGTGTATCCGACCATCGATTGTTATCTTTAAGCATTACACTCCACGTAAGAAAAGAAGTGACGGAAAAACGCGTAGTGCCAAATTTCACTCTTGCTGATGACTTCGCCGTTCTTGACCTGTTAGATATATTGTTTTATGATTTCGGTGATATGTATGAATCAAGTAGTTGCTCTGTTGACAATTTGTGGGGTTTTTTCAAGAATCCTGTTATGAAATGCGTCTCAAGTCATGTCCCCTCAAAGATTATCAGAACGCAATCTGTTCGCCCTTGGACGACGAGGGAAGTAGTGCGAGCGGGACGCAAACTAAAAAAGATGCGCAAAAAACTGCGCCAGAACCCGTCATCTTCTCATGTATCAAAATTTTCTAATTTGCGTTTGCAGTTAAATGAAACCATAAAGAAGGCAGAAGACTACTTTTTCAACATATCTTTGAAAAACTTCTTGCTTTCTGCTCCTGCAAAGTTCTGGCGGCACTTGTCACCTAGGAAGCAACAGGCATATAAAATCCTCATTAATGGAGAATGGGTAACTGATGAATCACTCCTTGCGTCATCATTTAACAAGTTTTTCTGTTCTGTCTACACAAATGACGATGGGAAACAACCAAAATTTGCGATTTCTAAGACGTACCTAAAATTTCTGACTTAATGACTACTGAAGAGGGTGTCTTATCGCTGCTGCTTAAATTCAATATAAAGAAATCACCAGGAATTGATTGCATACCGAACGCATTTCTAGTAAGGTATGCAGAATGGTGTTCAAAGTATTTATCTATTATACTAAAAAAAACATTGTCTCCTACAGAACTTCCGAGAGATTGGAAGCGCGCGAAGGTTGTTCCGATCCCTAAGGCGGAAGATCCTTCACTAATTACGTCATACAGACCAATATCTTTACTGTGTACCTGCTCAAAATTGCTAGAACATATTATTTTTACGCACTTGTCAAACTTTCTGCAACAAAATAAACTGATTGATTGCCGCCAACATGGTTTCCGTAAGGGAATGCCGACAGTTACCCAACTCCTTGAGACAATACACGAGTTTGCCTCAGCCTTAGATAAACACAGTCAAATAGATATAATTTTTTTGGACTTCCAGAAGGCATTTGATCGCGTCTCGCACCATAAGCTTTTGTTAAAATTAAAACCCATGTTACAAAATAACTCACTTCTCTCATGGATAGAGTCATACTTATCGTCTAGGAGTCAATGCGTATCAGTTAACGGCTCGTGTTCACGCCCGGCGCCCGTGCAATCAGGCATCATTCCCCAAACGTTGGTGCTCGGGCCACTATTCTTTTTAGTTTATATAAATAATATCGTATACGATATACCTGTCTAAATCAAACTGTTCTCGTACGATTGCATCCTTCATCAGGAAGTAAACACACCTGCCGACCAGGCATTATTAAGTAGTGCCCTGGACAAACTGCATATTTGGTGTGCAAAATAGCAGATGAACATCAATACTACAAAAACCGTCTCAATCACAATTTCAAGAAAGAAGGCACCACTTACTTTCCAGTATTCAATAAATGGTCGCTGTCTTAGTGCTGTAAATCGTTATAAATACTTAGGTTTAATAATCACTTCAGACCTCCGGTGGAATTAACATATCACTTTTCTAGAAACAAAAGCCACGAAAAAGCTTGGATATCTTAGAAAATTGTTACGACAGTCAACGCAAGAAATAAAACTATTAGCATATAAAACCTACATTTGTCCCCTTTTGGAATATGCCTGCGTGATCTGGGACCCATACACAAAGAAAAATATTGATAAATTAGAAAACCTACAAAGAAAATCTGCTTGATTTATCTTTCGCTCATACAATCACCTTACGTCAGTCACTGCTTTGCTTCAGACAGCGAACTTGGAAGCTTTACATTTGCGGCGATATCGCGAAAGACTAAAATATATGTATCTGCTCTACCACGACAAGCTTGGCATCGATTCAAGTGCGTATATGGAAGAAGTCGTGCGACAACCCACGCGAGCGGATCACTCAAAAAAAATTACAGGAATTTTCTTGCAGAACGAACTTGTACATAGGCTATTTTTTCCCATGAACTGTACGCGAGTGGAATCGCCTCCCTGGTGGGATCGTGGAGGCGGCGACAGTGGTGTCTTTCTTATTGGAGCTAAAAAACTTATAGCGCGTCTTCCTGTCATATTTGTACTCTTTGTTTTGTGACGTTGCGTTGTTAGTACACAAGTGATGTTAGTACGCACTCATATAGGTATTATTCTATGCGCAATTGCATGTCATGCACTGTATATCTTTCTTTTTACCTCGTTAAACCTGTGTGTCCGCGACATTCTTTGTGCGTAATATATTGTGAAAATGTTCAGCGTGCTATATTTATATGTTACCCACTCCTGCTTATGGCTTCACTTTGAAGCCAGCAGAAATCCTATGAATAAAGAAATAAATAAATAAATAAATAAAATACTTACCCCTTGTTCGATCAAAACATGAGTATGCTTGCTCAGTTTGGGACCCACATCAAGCTAACCTCTCATACACGCTGGAATCCGTAGGAAATCTTGAAGCTAGGTTTGTTCTTTCAGACTATACTTATCACACTAGTGTCACCGAACTCAAGTCATGTCTTCATTTCTAACCATCGAGCAGCACCGCAAAAATTCAAGATTAAATGTTCTTTTCGTAAATTCTATCACTTTTGGCGTCAACGGGCTAATATCAGACCCTTCCATTGTTCTTCATCCCGTCAAGACCACAAAAAAGCAATTTATCCCCCTGAAGCCTGCACTACCACCCGCATGAAATCATTTTTTGTTCAGACTGCAAAGGACGGGAATCGTCTTCCTGGCTATGTGGTGCACCATTCCAGTAATACATCCTTCAAGGCATCAATATAAAGCACCACGTACCGGTTATGCCCACCTCTGATGTAATACTCCTCGCGGGGCATTTGAGGTATTAACAAATAAACAAGTTAACAAATAAATAAATGCCTTCCATTCGCTCCCGTCATTAAAGAATTTTAGTTTAGTGGACGCAAGGCTGTGCGTCCACGACGTGCTGCGCACTGCGTACGCTACGCTGAAGGGGGCCTCCTATACAGCATTGATTTACCATGCGCAACATCTGAAACGTGTACTGCACCTGAGCGTGAACAACCCTGAATTCCAGTGTTGCTTCATGCCATCTCGCAGAGATGCAAGAAGCTGTAATAAACGATATTCGTCGATGCAACACTCAAGTGAAGGCATGATTGAAGCCGATCTTTTCCGAGCATTGTTTGGATGTTGAGGATAGGTGAACTATCAGCATGAGAGACCTAGACAGAGACAGTGAAGACGATCGCTTACAACCAATTTAAAATTTATTGTTTGCTACAGACATTTTCTAAGATGACACATAAAAAATAACCAAACAGGCGTTACTAAGCGCTAAAAACAAAAATTACCCCCATTCGCTGTGACGTCATCACGTGTCCTTCTTCACGTGCCGTGATAGCTGCTTTCACAATGATGAGGGCAAAGTGTGCGAGAAAAATCACCCGAGCGGCGTATAACCAGTGCACGTGCATCCGCATGCACGCTAAAAGCATGATCATAATTAATCTTTTATTTCTTGCACTTGGAATGCTTTTGCAGGCGATCATGAAGACATAATCCACTTTGTCAGACGTAGCATTCACCACAGTTCAAAGGGATAAGACATACGGCGCGCCGTACACAACCCACAAGTCTGTCGCGGTGCTTCACGCCACCATCGGGTTCCTGGTTCTTCGTAAGTGACGTTATCGGGCGGTCCAACGTTGCGCTATAGTTTAGCAGTGACGCAAATCACTGCACTTGTTCACCTATTGGCTTCAGGTTACTCATTTAGGTTCCAAATCCACCGTAAGTTACACGGACTTCGTTCGGTGCCACTAGCATCGTAACGTTTTCGGTTGCAGCCATCTTGTCTGTTTTGGTCTCGGCAGTTTGAGATCTCGCGAGAGCCACTGGCAAGGTAGACAACGGCCGTATTGGGTGCTACGTAAGTGCCGTAATCTAGTGTGTGCATCCCCTGTATGCGCAAACGCACGCATCTCTCTTAGGTTTGGCGCATGCGCTCTCTTGCTCCCTCTGGCGCGTTGCGTACGCTAGAATTCGCGCTCTCTATTACCGTCACGCAGAAAAGTGCCACGCACCCTTTTCTTTCATAAAATGTATTAAGCTCATGTATTCCATCGCAAAAACTATCGCCGTAAGGTCTGACTCGCTTCATTTAATACTCGTACTTTTATATCCCGGCTGCGGCCGCTGCTTTTCCGATGGAGGCGGAATGCTGTAGGCCCGTGTGGTCAGATTTGGGTGCACGTTAAAGAACCCCAGGTGGTCTAAATTTCCGGAGCCCTCCACTACGGCGTCTCTCATAATCATATGGTGGTTTTGGGACGTTAAACCCGACATATCAATTACTCGTACTTTTATTATTCATTTCTACCACGAAGCTATCGTGATTGGAATGACCTTCCCACGGACGTTGGGAACATTACTCATCCTGAACAGTTCCCTTATTCCATAGCTAAAATTGTATACCCAGGCTATTTTTAACCCATATATGTCTGAACTTAGGGAAATTAAGAAAACTTAATTAATTTGCCAAAAATATTCGTTCTACGACCTCACAAAATAGCATAAGGCTTTTATTCACAAAAAAAAAACATTTTCAAACAACGGTTTTTGCACGGTCCTACATGTAGGACATTAGGCAGATGCACTACCTAATTGAATTGCACATTTTGAAGCATTTCACGTGCACTCCGACGTCACAGTTTCGACAACGTGTGGTGGATTTCTCATGGCGATGAGCGCACCTTGTCTGCTTCTATTTAGGGATCACTGTGTGGTCAGTGCTGTCACATCGGCTTTGCACTTCCAGCGGAGATTGGCGGCTTCTTCAGCGCAATGGTTTGGAGCCATAGCTCTTCATATACGACATTGCTACTGTCCTTCGAAACGTGTGAAGTTCCGCTTTCTCTATTCCCCTTCTGTATAACTAGAATGCGTTGTTGACGCATGCGTCAACAAGATACGTCAGGAGTGATCAGTACCACTTTTTTCCTCTAATATTGCGGTACTTCGCAATATTTTGATCCACTCGGTCAACCCCTCCCGTGTTGGCATTGTATCTGCAGATTGAAAAAGGCTGCTCCACCGTGACCTTGGATCTGTTTTCTCTTGAGTACCTTTTCCCCAATTGTTTTGGTTGAAGCCCATGAGCATTCGAGACAACTTTATCCGCGCTATTGTCCTTCCAACGGCATACAAAAATTTCCGATTTGGCATCAACTATGCAGTCGTAGAAACTCCCAGCCTTGTTTCTCATTTGTTTCTGCGTGAGATTGGGGCAGTTTTCGATACGGTTATCTCGCACGATGTCTGCGCACTTGACACCTATTGTCGAAAACATTCTAACGAGTTTTAGACTTGAAAAGAAGTTGTCAAAAAATACATGGAAACAGTTATGAAACTTTGCTTTCATTCTGGAGACCATTTCTGTGACAACAGATCCTCCTAGGCCGAGCTTATTTTTGTTTTTATCGTCAATGTAGGGTAGCATACCAGATACTAGCATCTGATTAACCTGCCTGCCTTCCTTTTTTCTGGTTTCTCTCTCTCTATCGTCAATGTTGGCGCCATACTTCTTTTGGTAGGGCTCACCGGATAGTAAGTAGCCCAGGGTGGTGCAAATGCACCACAGTTTATTACCAAAACAGATAGGCTTCCCTTTCAGAAACTGCTTGCATCCAAGCTTTCCGAAATACTCACACATGCTTTCATGAATGCTGAATCAGTCAAGTGATGGAGCATACAACACAAACCGCTCATTCAACAACTTGAATAGTGGTCGAAGTTTTGTGATTTTATCTTCTTGCACTAAGCTGTTGTTGTAAGCCACATGTAGGTTTGTGAAGATGGCTTGAAGTCGGTCACACCTCATGGAGTTCGCGACGAGTTCAATGTGAAAATAGCGTGAGTTTTCCCACAACATTCAACGCCTTAAAACAGGTAGATGGCCACTGCGAAGCAAAATGCGAGAAAACATTTCATCTCACCAGCATGTACGTTTAACAACCGATTCTTCTGTTGTGCATAGGTGTTGGTGTTTTCCACTAGCAGGTTGATTACCTCATAATCGAAAAATTTTTCAAATGCCTCTACTGGAGTTAGTGGTGTTTGTTCGGCGGAATCCGGCTCACACGAATTGCCAACTGGGAAGCTCAAGTTCAAGTCACGTTTATCCCACTTGAGATGACGTTTCTGCAGTTTAGCTGGTGGCTCCTCCTCGTCCTCATCGTCAGTTGGCTCTGAACTCGAGTCCACGACTTCGGCCCGAAGAGTGCTTCCCGGTAGATGGCCCATGCTGGTGCCTTCTTCATCGCTGCTTTCTTCATCTGTCACTCCCGCAGCGTAATTGTCGGGCGGAAGAATGGCCACAATCGAAGGGACATCTTCGCCAGCGTCCACACTGTTCAAAATGTCATTTAGAGTTTGCGGGTCTTTCCTTGAGTAAATTGAACTGCTGGGAATCTCCCGACTGCAAAGAAAATAAAGACATGATGAAAGTACTACACCTTCATATTTATGACATTACATTACTGCAAGCCTCACAGGCACGACGCAGTTCGCGTTCCAGATTAACACGATGACGACACTTGATCGGCCTAGCGTCCTATATGTAGGACAACAATGTTTGACAGACCGCAAACAAAAAGCTTTTGCGCGTATCACAGTGATACGAAATTTACTGCATGCCCAATAACTGACCAACACTCAACAACAATATCGGCAGAATTGAGAACAGTTTGAATTTATATTACTTACATTTTCTATCGCGGCATGGCGCTCGGCTTCACTCACGCAGAACAACAATTTCGCGACTACGAGCACGTGGCGATTTGATGCCTGGCAACCACCTAGACTTGCATATGGTGGCTAGAATTGGGAGGTGACGCCAGCACCCGAATATTCGCACCGCCGCGACGGCCACCATGGCGCTGCTGTCGGCATAGTGATGCGGGCGAAGCGCGCGCTCCGCGTTCTCTCGTCGGCTCAATTCTGGGCTCGCAGGTTCGACTCTGAAAGTGTGTCTGGGCGTGTGCAGTTTCCCGCGTTGTTGTCTCGCTTTTGGCAAAATGTATTTAGTTGCTGACACGAGAGTGTGAGTGCCGAGCTTAAGATTAACTCCAGCACTACGAAAGCGAGGCAACGCCACTGCTTCGCTCCTGGCTGCACGAGCGGCTATGTGTCATCGAGGGAGCAAGGTCAGCGTGCTTCTCTATTCTCTGTTCCCAAAGTCCCTGCCCTCTTTGAAGCCTGGCGACGAGCCGTACACCGTGCCGAGAAGTCGTTGAACGTGAAGTCGGTGCTCTGTGAGCTTCCTTTCCACGAGCAGTTTATTGAGCGTTTTTACACGCACGTTATAAATGGTGAAACTGTTCAGGTTCTCACAGGAATACCGGTGCTGAAATCTGACGTGGTGCCAACCATGTTCCCAAATGTTCCTGCGTATCTTTCAAAGAAAGTGCCGAAGAAAAGGACGTCAAAACCATCCACTTGCGGCCTGCCATCAAAAATTCAACGTCAGGAACCAAGCACGTCTGTTTGCGAGGAAACAGCTGGCTCGTACAGCTCAGAAAGCGACAGCCACCAAGTACCTGTTCCGAATGTGCCTGCAGTTCTTGACGTCCGCAAGTGTGGTCTCCCCATTTGTGGGTGAGTGCCAGCAAAGCTAAAGGTTCATCATCATCATCATCATCATCATCATCATTGGTAATGATCTATAGAATGTACATGCGTCCTATCATAAAATTCGGCTGTGCGTTATTTTCTGGCAGTGTGACTGGTAAAATGAGACCACTAATACTATTGGAAAGGGAAGCTTAACGATTGTGCCCTGGACTGCCCTAGTTTGTTGCTAACAATGTGCTCTACATCGAAACGCGTCTACATTCATTGGTAAATATATTCAAAATGCTTACTATCCAAACATTTTTAAACCTATACACTTCGCCCTAGAGAGAATTTGAGAATACTTACGCCTCTAACGTGAAGCAAATGCCATTTCAATATTTAAATGATAGGCTACAAGATTACTTGGCACACGTGAACATAAACAACATAATTGCGACTGATGCATTCGTATCAAATTAAAAGGCTGGGGCAGGTAACGTCTTGCTTTTCCTTAACGGGTCCTTTTTGGTTAGGCTTTCAGATTACACACCAATATTCATAGCATAATGATTTGCTATTGCACTGGCATTGTGCAAACTTCCTTCGGGCAAATCAAAAACAGTCGTATATGCAGATTCTTTTTCAGTAAGTGCTGCTCTGTGTTCGGGAGCCACCTTAACATTTATGCATATGTTTCGACAGCCCATACCGACAAACTTGCAAAAACTTCAGCTCTTATGGGTACCAGGCCATCGTGGCATGTATCTCAATCAGATGGTGGATGCAATGGCCACAGTATTTCTTAGCGGTTCCCTTATCCCTTTCTTGCCTCCTGATACGACTTAGGCGACAGCAGTAGGGTATAGAAACCTTTGTTTGCGTAATAAAATCAACACCTACTCACAGAATAAATTTTTAGATTTCACACATCTAAGGTGCTGCTGGAATAAACAGTGGTGCGCAACATGCAATTGGAAGTTACTTATACGAGATTGCGTTGAAGAATTCCACAACTAAATTATTATTTACATAAAGTTGGTCTAAAGGCGTCACCTTAATGTCAGGTTTGCGGAGAAATGGAAACGATAGATAATTTCTTTTCATTCTGTCGCCGATATTCTTATCAGCGGAAAAGACACGTGGTAGCTCCACTTGAAAAATTAGGTTTAGAGTTAAATGTGGCAGTAATTTTATCGTTTGGCACCATTACATTGGGTTATAGCCACAGGGACGTCTGCTATGCGGTATTTGACTACATACTTGAAACAAACGATTGCCTTGCTAGTGTGACTTTTTTATATCATTCGTTTTGGAGCCACCACACTCCTGTCCTAAAGTATATCTGATAGCCTGCATCGTTGCTCAGATATACTCCTTTATGATTAGTGACATTAACGAGGGTCTCGTACTAGCAGACTTGGGGCCGTTAGGGTGTATACGAGGGACTATTGGTCAGCTGCCAGCTCGTGATAAGATCACGTGCTACGTGACGCCATACAGGCTCATAAAAAGAATGTGCCGCACTCGCCGCTATGGCTACAGGTGGCGCTGACTAACACTCCCACGTTTAAATTCACATATAAACCCAATAAAGTGGCTGGGAGGATAGCCGCCGTGATAGCTCAGTGGTAGACCATTGAACGCGTTATTCGAAGGTCGTAGGTTCGGTTCCTGCCCAAGGCAAGTTATTTTTCATCCACTTTTCTGTCTTTTTATTTACATTACATTGGTTTTAATAACTTCCCCTATGCATTCCCTTGCATTACTGTCTGTCAGATGTCATGTATATATATGCGCCGAAATGCCAAGGATCGTCATCATCATTTTTTTTACATTGCATAGATCCTAAATTCCCGCTGACATTAACCGCCGGATTTATTGCCCATTTCCCTTCGAAGGTAAGAGACAATACGGAAGAACAAGTAAGCAAGCAAGCAGCCGCTGGCAGCAGGCCGTTGCAGCTTGACATCGGCGGAGTAAACATGGCTGCTAGTTTGTCTCGGTGTCTCCTCTGGGATTTGCTGTAGCACGAAACCCCACATTTGGCGCCCAACGAGACGGACGACACCACTGGGCCACGGATGTCGAAGCGACCTGGTAGTCTGCGACCATGGCCTTCACGATGACGCTAATTGTTGCAACATCTTTGTTGCAACATTTTCTGGCCAGGACGCGAAAGTATTGGTCGTCAATTTCACCGATGACCTGTTTACTTCATGACTGCTCGCACTTTCTCGGAGCTCGAGGTGCTCCGGCGGGTCCTGCCAGCTGCACTGCGAGGGGCCGCGGAATTACAGCGATGACGGACTGCAAGAATATGTTCCGGCAAAGCAGCAGCTATTCGGTCGGACTGACTGCAGCACTCCTGAGACCATTAAGGTGTCGCACGTTCCGCGGCGATGCCACCTTCTTACCCAGCCATTCCTGTTTCACCTCTTTTTGGCTTTCCTCGAGGAGTTTGCCCTATGTTCTGGGAAAGTTGATGAGCCGATTTTTCAAGAGCGCCACTACTATGAGCCTCCCGACGTTCCTTTCGAGCCCACTCGGGCCTCCACGACTACTTTGGTTTCATGGCTACATGACCAATTTGTGGGCTACTACACTCCCTTTGGTATCCCGCCCTTGAACCCTATGCACCTCGACCATGCTGCCGCAGATGATCCTCATCATGGAATGACGAAGCAGCGTACCTGGGCCAATTTTGCCGTGAGCGCAGATGGCGCACGTGCTGAGGTGGCCTCGGACGATGTGGTGGCACTGCATGCCGACGACGTCTGCAGGTACGAGCATGCCCTCGAGAGCCTGAGCTCTGGGTCACCTACAATGGCCATGCTGATCGTCGTGGAAGAGGAAGGCGAGTTCTAGGAAGGTGAGGAAGAGACTGGTTGGTGTCGGCATGGTGCGTGAGATGTCGCCGAGATTGGAGTGGACGCAAACGCAATGTGGGAGGCTGACGTGAGGCGAGACGGCCATGCGAACTGAGAGGCGGCAGGCGATGGCGTGCACGGAGGTGACAACTACGAACAGAAGACAATGAAGTCTGTGAAGGGGCAGAGGAAGAAACGGTGAAGAAAAGAAAAAGCCGGGACGACCTTGATCTTATAAACTGCTGAAGGATGTCATCTTGGAAAGTGACGTACTACTTCTGGGGAAACCGAAGAGGGCAGTCGGCACAGCAGTAAATATTTGGAAAAATATGTCGGCAGATGACTCGGACAGTGAAGTGGAGCATCGCACTGACCAAAAGACTGAGAAAGTCGAGGCTGAATTGGCCGTGGCATTTGCCAAGAACAAGAACAAGTCGGCAGATGGGCGTCATGTGAGCCGCTTTGAAGTGGCGTAAGGTGACATGAAGGCTACTACTTCAAAGCTCACGAAAAACAAGAGCGACGTGAAAGAGGGAGAAGCAGCGTCGGCGGAAGTGGTGGTCACCAATAGGGAAGTGGTGGTCACCAGGCGGTGGTCACCAATAGGGAAGAGTCAGCGGATAGCAAGGAGCAGAAAGGCGAGAAGGCCGATTCAAAGCATGAAGAAGATGCAGGCAACGCTCTGGAAGCAGATTCCGAGGGTTATAGCGCTAATTACAAGGAGGAACAAGCGTTCCACAAAAAAAAATCACAGCATATCCACGGAATGCATCATGGTGAGTGGGGTGAAGCATCCATCAGTCCGTCCACACTTCCGTCCATTCATTCGTTCTTGCTTCTGTCCATCCGCGCGACGGTCTATGCATCCATCCATCCGTCCGTGCGTCCGTCCATCTGTGCATCAATCCTTCCGTGCATCCGCCCATCTGTGCGTGCCCGTTTGTGCGTCTATACGTACGTCTGTCGCGCGTCCGTCAGTGCATTCATCCGTTCAATCATGCGCCCACCCATTCATCCATGCGTTCATCTGTTCATCTGTCCGTACGTCTGTCCATTCGTCCATCCATGTAGTGAACACTTCAAATATGGCCATCTCGCATATTTTCATCATAAATTCATTATATAGAAATAATTACCGCCATCCAGTGGACCTTTTGAGGACTAAACGAGAGGTGGCAGGGCCGAACTAGAGTCGCGGGACGCGTGCACTTTCTTACGCATGGTCTTCATGTCTAGTTCCCATCTTTAACCACCTCTTGTTCATGGCAATGTGGCCCAACCCTCACAAAAGCTTGCTAAAACCAAGGAGGTTACGCCCAGTGAGTTGAACAAGGCAACCCTTTTTGGCTGAATAGCACTAAAAGTGCGTCGTTCTGATACTACTTTTTTTAAGTAAGCATCAAATTCAAGGCAAATTTTTTGGAGATTATGTCACCGATACTCTCCTCTGTAGACTATTTCATCAGAAACAACTATCTTTTTTATTCATGAGTTACGTGCGCACGTTTCCTCCTCAATTATATTGAGTGCGTGCGTGGCTCTCCTAGTCCGGCTGCGGAGGTGGCTGCGTACTACTACGACACACTACTACTGCATACATCGCGAACGCATGACCCACGACTTAAGGAGCGTCTCCCCTAAAAGGCAACTATGGACAACAGTAGCAAGCACTTGGCCACCTCGGCAACTGCTGACCAGACAAGGAATAATGAACGCAGAGTTGCCTGTGTGTGGTCGTGTGTGCCACGTGCAGTCCGTCGTGCCCTGGGTAGACAAGACAAATGCACGGACTACTGGTGTGAAATAGCCGGCGTCTTTTCCACTCTTTCTGAGGGGAGGAGGACAGTATGCCAGCGGGGGCCACGATCGCACCCAACGTGGCAGAGGAGGACGATGATCGTGGGTGGGTTCGTGGCACGCGGTCAGCAGCTGCTGGCAACGGGAAGTTTCGGCCGAGCATCGGTGGAGACAAGATGGTTGCTAGTTTGTCTCGTAATGTTCCCTGAGGGTTTCCAGGCTAGCCGCTTTCCGAAACCCCACAGTATGAAGAATAAAAGTCGGCCCGGCAGGTAAAGTAAACTGCAGCGCTGTGTCACTAATTTCTGACTCTTATAATAAATTGAATTATTATTGCGCGCTACGCTTTGGCGGCATATGTTTATCTTCACAAACGGGAAACGTATTTGTTCAAACCCTTATGAAAAACATTCCCAGTCCCGTTATGGTGAACGTGATAAAACAAATCAGTTTGGGCTTGTCACATAAAAAAGCAGTCATTGATTTTTTAGATGCGGAGCATCTTATACTCGCGCCTTGTAGTGCGCCGTCCGCGCCGTCCGCACCGCTTCTCGAACATTCGACAGCTGACGCGCGCGCATGCGCCGTCGCGCCGTCGCGCCGTCGCCCACTCTTCCACCATCTGTGCATCCCTTCCTCCTCTACACACCGCGCGCGCTTCACTCCTGCACCATCTGTGCACCCTTCCTCCTCTACACACCGCGTTCGACATCTACAATTCTCCTGATTCTCCAGTGAACGCGCATGTGGCGTCGCGCTTCGAGAACATTCAACAGCTGACAGTGCATGCGCCGTCGTGCTGTATATATACTCAAGGTCGGCGCTCGCTCGCTCAGTTGCCGCTCGTCGGTTGGTTTGTACGGCGCGTCGACGTCCAAGGTCGCGGTGAAATGAATTCCAACGAATCCACAAACACAATGATCGACGTCCCTTCGACCAGCGCCGCCCTTACGTGTGTACGTGTTCACTCATTTAACACCCCCTCCTACAACCACGTTAACCAATTTAGCCATCGACCCAAGTAAGTCGCAATTTAACACCCCATTTCACAACCACGTTAACCAATTTAGCCATCGACCCAAGTAAGTCGCACTTTAACACCCCGTTAACCAATTATATGGTCCGCATCCTCCTCAGTGTTCCCCCGAGGGAAGCTGCGGGCAATTTTTTTTTTTTTGCAATCGGCTGGATTGGGCCGACTGAACGTCGAGACGTATTCGGTTGATCTAACCGAAAGGGTTGTGCTCACGTGCCCAATGCTCTTGATATGTGCACGTTAACACGGACACGCCACTCTCGGTGTATTTTTCTACCGACTAAACTCGCATAATGTACACGTGTATTGAAAGACTCAACCACGTTATATTCTTTTTATTATAATTCCTTGAATCAAGAAAATGTTGAACGCTTCACTCTTGAGTTAACGCAGAAGTCCGGCAACTGCCATTTAAAAGACTGATAAGATATGCGTGAAACACAGACATTATCACGGATGACATGAAGGTATGCAATATCTCGTATACTACTAGAGAATAATGCGCAGATATGTTCTATGGTGACATTTTTTTCGTGGACACACTCCTCTATATATATATATGAATGAATTGAAAAAGTGTCCTCTCATTCAAGCAATCCCACTGTAGCACCCGCCTACTTTCCAAGGCAACCAATTCATCAGAATGTAGCAGGGGGCCAGCAGGGTTGATATGTTCTGCCATTATTCTTTGGCGCAGTCTCTCAATACATGAGGGCCAAGAAAAGTAATAAGCTAGTCTATTAGAACACGAAACCTTCGCGGTATTCACCCACTCGGTGTTTTCATCTTCGCAACATTCACTGTAGCTATACAACTTGTGGTGGAGTGGCACTGTACATTCAAATAAGTGGAAGCGCATGTTGGTAAAGCATGCCACGAAAAAACAAAAAAAACTACGAAAACTCTTGATTAGTGTTCCAGCAGGTTACTATTTTGTGGGACGGCTTCGTGAACATACCTCTTTTGTGTGTCAGTGCACGAAATCAAACAAGGTCATGGTTCTATCCTTCCATCATGCGCTTTCGAAGAGAACGATTTCGCCTACGCGGACCTACCGCCTTCATGATCACAAAAAACCTGTTGATTTACGTTCAAACGTGGCGCTTGATAAACGCGCTCAAGCCAGCCTGCATGCACATAAAGTAGGCGCGAAGGAAGGGGCGTTGGTGGGAAAATAAATGCATATGTGGCCCGCAACGCACTCGAATCGTTCATATACACTCGGATAATGACAACCTAAGGCTGGCCCTTTTTCGCATTGGCTTCGTGAGAGCCACAGAGCGTGCCATTGTCCAATGTCCACGTGTGCTTAGATGTGGCCCAGAGCTTGATGTGGACGACGATCCAGATGATGGCACCCAGTGTCACTACGGAGCCGCAAAAGCGGAAAAGGTTGTCGTAAGATCCCACCTTGTCCCGGAAGTAGCCTGTACAAGAGCGTAATGAAGCACATATTGAGAGTATGCTCTAAATAAAGGCGGCAAAGTGCATGTTTTTGCAATACGGCTTCCTACTAACTGGCTTGCAGTTTTTTTTTTCGCTGGTGCACATGAGCAAATGATAGCTGGATCAGCCACAATCATAACTAAACCAAGTTCAAAGGTCTTCCTCGTTCACGAATACTTCGGTCGATCGCTTTAATGGGCACCGCGAAGCCCTGGAGATGCCCAACCGGCTTTCAGATAGCCCTTAATGTCAGAACAAAAATTATGCTTCAATGAACTTGCTACTTCTCAATTACATATCCAACAGCTCCAAGCACTACCCACGTCAGAATCATCCTGTCGAAAGCAATGACAGTGCTATATTCATTCGAAAATATAGAAAGTTATGACAAAGGCCTTAAGGCTGGAGGTAATGCACCAAACTGCAGAGCCTTGAAGGAAACACAAGTTTAATAGTAGCGACAGTGTTCGCAGTCCACCAGTTTTCTAACCTTCATTTTGTCGTTCACCCTACCAACCATATAAGGAAGCCTTTCATGATGGTATTTGGCGGGTTTTCATGCTGGAAACCACGGCATGATCATGAGACACGACGTTCCGAAGACGACCACCACATGAGTTTATTAACGTGTACTTATAACTGAGTACAGAGACCTGTAGCATTTTGCCTCTATGGCGAAATGCGACAGCCATAGTCGCAATCGGATTTACATCTTTCTTTTCGGTAGCCACACACCGCAACTACTATTGCACCGCGGTGCCTTGAAATAAGCGTGGTTGCCTAGCCTACACAAACGAAAAGGTATTAGTAAACTTGTGACAACATATGTACATGTTAGACAGCATTCTTTCGTATTTAATGCATCGCGAGTGATGGGGTGCGCATGATAAATTTATTCATGTCCGATACACACAATATAATACGGGTCTGGATACTGACTATATTTATGACAACTTATGATCGACGTTAGTTGACGCTACGCAACATAAATCGCTAGTGTAGGGCTTGTAACATTTTTAAAGGCCCTGATGGAGGCCTGGCGCCTAGTTCCATTACACCTGCATCGACCTCTTTATGTATTCCGAGAATTTGCAGCATGGTTTGAAATCCACAAGCAACTTCTTAAACTCGCAAGAGCGTATCGGGTACCGTCATAAGATGACGCCAATACTCACCAATTACGAGTGGCTTTCCCAGTGACGTCATCCCCGCAGACGCTGACACCATGCCATACGCCATAGACACTCTTTCGATGCCGACGTACTCCGCGCACAGCACAGAAAACAACACTACGGTAGTGCCGATGCAGAATGCAATCGCCGTCGCCATTGCGAACACTACAGCGTAGCTCTCCGCTAGCGGAAGCATGATGTACAGAGATCCCATCCACACGAAGCTGATGGTCATCAGGGATTGACGAGTGAAGTATCCTCTGTCAGCCAGTGCCGGAAGTGTCAGCCGACCGACCAGGTCGGCCACTGAACTGGTTGAGAGCACGGTCACCGCGTGTGAAACACTTATTCCACGGTCAATCGCGAAATCAACCAGTAGCGAAATATAGCACTCGAAGGCGAAGCTGAACGCAATGTAAGAGTACATCACCACGTAAAACATGGGACACGAGAACACGGTAAGGCCGTGACGAAATGATCCTGGCACTAATTCCTGTTTTTTCGCACTTGCGTGGCCATCTGTCGATCCATTTGGAATCGCATTGCGGCTGGCTTTTGCGGTGTGGCCAGCAGTGTCAGTCACACTGCGCAGCTTGTTTTCTTGGGCCTGCTTGTCCTTCTGCTCCTTCAGCTTCTTCTTCAGCCATGATGGCTGACGCAGAAAGAGGCTGAAAGCCACGGCATTCAGACAAAGAGCACCGAAGAGCAGCAGGGCACTTTTAAAGCCGTAGTGATTGGTCGTCAGCTCGAGGAACTTTGGAAAAACGAATGTGCCCATGGTAGCACCAGCGAAATTGATTCCCATGGCAAGACCTTTGTAGCGAATGAAGTGCTCGTTGATGACAGTCGGAATAACGACAAACAGCATACCACTGCCGATTGCTGAAAGGAGAGAAGATGTTACGATCTTCGTACTCTGGAAAGTCACAACTACTTGTCACCTAGAGAGCCCAACACAATATATTCACAACAAAGGTCTAAAAAGCGCCTATAACCACCCCACAGCACCGCTGGCAGGCTGAAGCCAGGTTACATGTGCCTGAATGTGGCTGAAAAGTGCCTGTATTGAGACGTAGTTGAGGTAGACACGACATCCCCGCAATAATAATGATGTAGGTTGTCAACGCTCGCAGTAGAAGTTTACTTGACAATGTTACTCATTTTTCAGACAATTGCATTAACACTGTACTTGTCGTCACGTCACCTCTCTGCATTTGCGAACACACGCTCGTAATATTACAATTTAGTGGTGAATAAGTAGCAAATCAAAGAAAGCAAAAACAACATTTAGATACCTCCACTTATGATGTACACTCAATAGTAACCACTTTGATTGGGTTTTTTTTTTTTGAACCATGAATGTATTTTTTTATGTAAAAGGTACTATTTTCAAAGCATAAAGAAACGCTCGGTTCTGTTAAATCTAGCTTTGATGAACCAGAAGTGGCTTTCCATAGACTCGAAACAGATCATATGCGTAAGTGATTCGCTGCGTTTGGTTGAGTTGCAGAGCAACTCAATCAAACGCAACATCGACTTAGTGGTGCCTTGCTAAAAACCTAGCATAAAGTATCGCTCCGTGAAACGTATCGAAAGGAAGCGTCACTTGACAAGACGTAATAAAACGAAGCATAACCTCTTAAGGTTCAAGACCAGCTGGGTTCCGGTCAGTTCAATTGCTTCTCTAGCCTTGAGTCTCTAGTGGGAGCTGCAGTATTCGTCGCAACTTCGCACGTAAATATACAGATAAGAGTTTTCATTTTTAATTTTTTAAAAGGCGTTCATATATAGATTGTACGCGCTCATTGAGGGCTTTGAACATGGCTTAAGGTATATGTCGTATATCGTGGCCTTGAAGGATTCAGTATCTCGAACACCATTCTAGAGTCAATTCAATGCTTCAGCGAGAGCATATAGCTGAGAGCTTCTCTCGTGTAGTGTCATTACAGAGCAACAAAGCTACAGAAAGAACAGTACACATAACGGTACAATGCACGCTCTGTTTATTAGCTTTAAGTTATCTATCTGCTTGAATTTAGGTGGGTATCGTTGTGCTGCATGCTTGTCTCTTTCCAGCATCATAAATGTGCACCTACGTTATGCATGCCTGTCAATGTCTATTGTGCACTCTCTGAATAAATGTATGCAATATTTTTGGTACTTCTTGTGAAGTTTACGGTTTTTTCTTCTGTTTTTCTCGCTTGAAGCAAGGTACTCTAACAAAGAAAGAGTTTATAGGCAACGCAAGTGCACCTACCAGTCAAAAACTGATCGTTCAGTTGCAATGAATTTCCTAGGCCATCATCGAAGTCCGTGTTTACTAGCATTTTCTCATGCAATAACTATTAGAAGCCTACTCACAGTGGACAATACCCAAGCTGAAAACGAGGTATTCAGTGTTGGTGGCGAAGTACGAAACCATGAGTCCAAGGGCTCCAATGGAGCCGCCGACTATCGCCACAGGTCGTGGAGTATATCGATGCGCTAACGGCCCAGCAATGAGACCTGAAAATACAGACAAAAATATAATACGCTATTTACCTGAATTGCCTCTCGAAAGAATGCGCTTTAGACGTAGTACGATGTGAACAGTACCATGGCCTTATTTAAGGTGCCTTCTACGTTAGCCCGGATGCTACCCACTATATTCAAAATCCTTGATGATTGATTGATATGTGCGGTTTAACGTCCCAAAACTACCATATGATTATGAAAGACGCCGTAGTGGAGGGCTCCGGAAATTTCGACCACCTGGGGTTCTTTAACGTGCACCCAAATCTGAGCACATGGGCCTAAAACATTTCCGCCTCATTCGGAAATGCAGCCGGCAAAGCCGGGATTCCATCCCACGACCTGCGGGTCAGCAGCCGAGTACTTTAGCCAATAGACCACCGCGCGGGGCTTCAAAATTCTTATGTCATGCATGGAAATTAGTTACACACAATTCAACTTCTATAAATGAGCACTGCCAGCTCATGTTCACGAGATACTCTAGTTTTTAGTTTTTCATCAAATTCCCAAAACACTCTAGTATCTGGTATTTCACCGTTATTAATATTCGTGCACGTGAATCTTGCGTGGCAACTACGAATGAGGTATTCGTGCATTAAGGTCAACATCTATCAGCCAATGAATTAACAACACGCACGAACAAGTCACAATCAGTTAAACGATTTGACAAACTTCTCGCTAGATTTGGCAGTTTTACTGATATTCATATCTACGAATGAAGCTGCTGATCCAATAGCGTTGCTTTCCAATAAATAGTATAGCCATGTACAGTCATAAGCTGCGTTCCTCTGTGTGAGCCCATTTTAAAAGCTCTAGCGTTGTTCGCAGTGGTCCCTTCGTTCAAGATATTTTCATTTTAGTACAGGCTACTCGAGCTTGCAACATTTTGCGTGGTGATTGCCTGCCACGTAAGTTTCCCATATTTGAAATTTCGGGGCAATTAGACATATGTGCAAAAGGAATGCAGTGCACTTTGTATGCTCCTTTTGTGCCAGGCTATCTTGAAAGCGCTTGCTTATGTCAACACTTGTGAGCATAAATTTTAGTATAACTCATAGGGCGAAACTCAGTCAGCGGCATCTTGAGCAGCCATTCTTGCTGCACCGTTGTAGATATTAAGGAAAATCATGTGACTGAACCTGTTAGCAGCAGCACGCCGCCGAGTAATATGATGGGCCATGCAGCCTGTGTTCTGGTGGCGCCGAAGGTGTCCAGAATGGCCACGTACAAGAAGCCACTCGACCTTCGTCCACCGACGCCGAAAAATGTAGCAAGGGCGCATGCTCCTGCAAATCAAGCAAGCGCGAGTTTAGACACACACCCAGGTGCGTGTGCACACACGCTCATTCACAAATAGCATCGTCGTTTTACTGTAAATGAAGTACAAAGGAATTGCACTAATTTGCAAATTAACGTTTGCAGCTGACACGATTACACTATGCCATGCTATAAATGATTGAAGATGTACCACCCCGCAAGTACGTACTATTTCAATGGAGTTCTTCACGTCAATGCGGCTTGTCAGCTCGGGGCTCAGTGACGAGATGCACGTCCATGTATTTTTTTTTTTTGCCCTTTGGCAACGTTACTTACACCTTGACTTAATGTGAGTAAAGTTGCCAGTAATGTTAGAACCGCCTTTCTGCCATATCTGATTTTGCAGTGCAGCCGATAATCTGCTTACTACACTAGAGATTGCTTCAAAAGGGCTCCGCGAAGTTAAGGTTACGAACAGTACATCCGCAAAATTTATTTATTTTTTTTTATTTTTATCACACTGTATAAAGGGCCGTAGTTGGGAGAGAGCGAAAAAGGAAAACGCTTAAAACAACAGAATTTCAGCAAGCAGCCGAAACTTTCAAGCTACTCATGCACAAAGGAAATGCGCATCACGCAAGTTTATAAATTAATGTTCTTGGTGAAGCACTCGCGGTACTCGCACCCACTCAATTTTACTGGGGACTGGTACATAGAAAAATATTGCGCAAAGGCCTCGGTGGAACACCTTACTGCCCGATCTTTTCTTTCGTGCTCATTATTGTTAGATATGTAGTGTGTGATTGTAATATGTAGTAACATTTATTATTGACAGCTTGATTACGCTTAGTCGCAAGAAAAATTGCCAACTACGGCGATTTTATACATGGCGGAAGAGCTTGCTGTGGATCAAGCGATGACGTACACTCACTAGTCTTGTCCGTGGACTCGCTGCTTATATGGAGACGTCGTTTTCAGCACGAAAAAGGGATTCTTCAAGAACGCCAGAAAAGCACCATTCATCACGCACCTTACATCTCACTTTCAGTCATGCCGACTAGGACCGCAAACAGCGAGTAAGAGAACACAATACTTCATTCCCTCAGGGTCATATAATGAAGGCTAGCATGGAATGAAACTCTCGAAACGGTACATGGTAATTTTCAATTTGGCACATTACTTGCAAATACACCTTACCAATCGAAAACAAAGACCGAAGGTTGAATGTAAACACAACAGGCACTGCAGGCACTGCGATGCTGTAGTTGCGCTTTTGGCTCACGCTGTTCGCACCCCATTCTCATAGCACAGACCACACATATCGGTGGTATCTCAAAACAGTTTTCTGAGTACAAAAGACGAGCTAGATGAATTTTCCTAGAATAACTCACAACACAGTACGCAAGTTGTCTACAAAAGAAGAACAGATGTAAACGCAGCATTCTTACTGCGTGAATAATTCTGAAAAGTGTGTGCCTTTGGTGAATTGGCAGTATCTGCTTAAAGTCATGCAGAGTAGTTAGTCTTCGTAATAGGCCTCCTTTGAACATATCTTAGACTACAAATATCAGACGAAATTCTTACGGCGGGCTCGCGTAGCATGGTGTAGAAGAGTTACATGCGCACACAGAAAAGGAGTTTATTTGAAACAGATCAAACGTTTCAACAACTATCTGGTTAAACTGGTTTTTCTATCAATATCGACCGTACCTTTAAATTGTGGACCCAGTAGTGCGCCATATGTGCACCTAAGCGTTGAAATTAAATGAATGTTACTCAATTCTATTGAGCTTTCATTAAGAAAGAGTGTATAGCGGGAAACCTAGAGACGACTGTAAAAACTATATTGCGATACCTATGTATAAATCATTACACTAGCATTCAGCAGTGTGTTCAGCGTGTACATTGTCCACAAGACGTCACTTACTAATTCAGTTTTAACCAGAATGGACAATTAAAGAAATCTCACCTGCCGTCATCCAGCTGTGGACGCTGTCGGGCCCGTAACGAGGTATTCCTTTTCTCGCATTGCTCGTAGGCGAAGTTGCACACCCGTTCTTTTTCTCGGCAAGAGTGGACGCCTGGTCTGGGACAGTCATGGCGACCAGGCAAGACAGGCACTTCTAATCACGGGCCATGCACTGCAGGTAAAAAGAAAAAGAAAAACTCCTAAATGACTCATCGAAGCTCTCTTAGACCACTGTGCGCCGCGTGTCGGCAGTACCCTTGAATATTGAATGTCGACGCTGCACACACCCACGCCCGTTGAAAGACCACTATTGAATCAGAACAAGCAGGGGGTTTACTATAGAGTGTACGGCTATTCTTTTCTCCGTTCTATCCAATAATTATCCATGTACTCTCTTACCTGCTATCTTTGGTACGGTGCCAGCCGGGCTTCAAAGCGACTGAGCAATCGCACTGTCACTAAAAGTAACATGTCCCGCCCGTGTATGTGCTAGCCAGCCACAACCCTTCGCCGACGGGGCCTTCAAGTTCCCCATGAAGGTCTCAACAAAGTCCCGACAGCTTGAAAGGCGGGACGTGCCGCAGAGCGTAGAAGTGTGCCTAATCGAAAGTACACGTGCAGCCGAGTTTTGTTCCCTCTCACCATTGCGCAAAATTTGTCTTCCTTGACAGGGCGTGGCGAGACGCAAACGCCGGCTTACTAGTGTGGCTCACTCGGACACGTACCTCTTCGGTGCCTAGGCAACTCCGCGAGACGGCTTGAATTGAAAAGAAGAACATGGTGGCGGAAATAACATTCACGGCTTACAATCTATAGATTATGCTTATACAATATAACACGCGCCTATATTGTATTGTCTCACCACCAAACTTCTTTAAATAAGCAAGAGTGAAAAGTAAGCGGGAATAACGTTGCTGGACACGCATTGAATGCTTACAATAAGATACTGATATCTTGGTACACTCTTAGATGGAGCCAGGTCCGTTGCCAGAATTAAATTTTTGGGGGGAGGGGGGAATCAATTTCGAAGGCTTAGAATTAACAAACCTCGTATATTCATTTTTTATTCTCAGTAAAGCACCCCATTTTTCCTGGGAAGGGAGATAGGCAGCTAATGCATGCTCCCCCCCCCCCTCCATGGCTACTGGCATGAATGGAGCCATAGAGGCAGGGAAGCAAGAGCATAGTGTAAGAGCTTAAAGTAAAAATGCAGCTACAGCTACATACTTTAAATATGTGGAATACGCAAACATTTTCCAGTTGTGTTTATATCCCAATACTAAGCTTGAGGTGTCTTGCATGTCGAAACCATCATATGAGGCGCACCAATTTAGAAGACTCTGGCAATTTTCACCTTTTAAGTTCAGCAGCCAGGCGCCGAAACCTATGTGCCCCACGGCAGCGCTGTGTAGTCTACGTCTGAAATGGGTTGTTGAAATACACCTTTCAACGTTAGTGATGCTGTTATCTCCTTAGCTGAGTAAGTGTCGCATTTGGTGCTTTGTGGTATGATACATACCGATAGTCACGGAAACATGAGTAGTTAATTTAACGCAGTAAAGTAAACCGATGTGTCTCTAGGCTGCTTATTGTGCTTTTATCTCCCCGTCTTCGTGGCAGCGCCGAAGTGAAGCATTCCAATCGGCCACGCTGCGGCCGGTGTAACACTCTACAAAGAAAAAAAAACATATCCAATACCTAAAGTTTTATGCGAATTCAATTGTAAATCCGCGACCCATGCACCATAAGGCTCATGCACCTGTTCTTTTCTGCGCCCGAGTCTGATGCCGAAGACTGCACAAGCTAAGTGTTTTCATCCAGGCATTGCCCAACACCATCGGGCCCTTCGAACATTCACGCATTGTTTCTTCTAAGAAGATGCTGTTTCTTCTAAGAAATGCCCTATCTTTGCGCACGCCTCTGTGTGTTGCAGCAAAGTGTCCTACGTTCAGCCTAACATTCAAGTTGTACAGGTGCGTCCAAGGAGAGCGTAGCGCGAAATTTTCGAAATTGGCCGTACAAAATTACAATGCGGTAATAACTGTTGGAGTTGTTGCGTTCAGCAACAACGATATGATTATGAGAGATGCCGCAGCGGAGCGATGCGAAAATTTCAATTACCTGCGATTCGGTGAGGTGCACCTAAATCTCAAGACAGAGACCTCTAGGATTTCGCCTTCCACGAAATGTGGCTGCTGTGTCCTTCACTCAATCTCCCAACTTTCGTTGCATTAGCTGAGTACATTCATCAGCTGAGGCATCGCTTGAGAAAACAAAGTAAGCAATAAATGTGGTGTTGACGGGCTTTTCACAGCACTAGGCTAGCTGAGGAGGTTGCACCCAGCTGTTATTGAAAAAAACTAGGCAACTACCATCAAAGAAACATGCCACCAGGTTCATTTCTGTATTGAAGACATTGTTTACAGCAACCCTTTGTCGGGCCGGATATATTACGTAGCGTTGACGGGATGCTGCTTAAATTACCGACCAAAAAAGCCCCGGACAGCGGTATCATTGCTTTCTGTGAGCGGGAGGGGGGGGCAGAGGAGGGGGCTTTGTTAACTATTGTAAGCGATGTGAGCCCACCTCAGCACATAATGCAACGCAGGTGTTAGGATGGGATCGCAACCAGATCTGGCGAGATATTTGTACGGTTGTTCACATACGCCGGGAGGCAGAGAGGCGCTTCGGTGGGGCCTCAGTTGCCCTCACATAAAGAGAGAGAAACAGAGAGAGATTAGCTTCTTGTTAGGTTTCTTGCATGAGCTGCACCTGTGCAGCACGATGGCAGAATGATGACACTACAATCAGTTTGAATGTTTTTTCTCATTCTTTTTGTTATGAGTTTACATGTCGTGGATTGCAAATAAAATTTTCACTTAAAGTGTAGCGGCCACCCTGCTTACATCTTTCTGAGCCCTGGTTTTTCTGCACTACAGCCTGTGTTCAAGTCAGTACCAGCTGCCCCCAATATCAGCTGTAGAGCCGTTACCTCGTATTGACTCCATACGCGGTAGCTTTGCAATACTGTTCTCAATCGGCATCATTGAACTTGTTTTTACTCTATGACGCGAGTTAAGCTCGTACGGTCTGGTTCGACCTGAATGTCAGACCACTCGCTTGTGGGTAGTATAGGCTGCCGCAATGCCCAGCTACCGCTTCTCAGAGATAACTAAGGAAAGTGTTCCACCTACTGGGCGTGAGCTTCTGGTGGTGTAGAAGGTGGCTTATGGCACAAGTGGCGGCAACAAAATGCACAGTAGTGACCCCTATGTACCCTTCAAAGTAGTCTGCATTGACTATATTAAACATGTTACTGGTTGCCGCCGTTCGCAAATGCCCGATGCGGTCTATTCTCAGAGTATGAAAAAATGTGTATATGGGCGTGATCGCTGTGAGAAGCTCGGATTCACATCAAGGACGTCACTTGTTTTGTTGGCACACTTTAACGCACAGTCTTGTTTTTTGTCCATTCTCGACCCCGGATTATGCTCTGCCAACAAAATTATTGTTGAGAAAGTATAATCGAATCATCGCGGTTTTCCCTCTGTTGTAGTTCGCGATTAGGCACCCACATCCCGCTGTTGCGCTCCTGTTTGGTGACAGGATAGCAAAGAGGCGCTGCATCTCTTTCACTGTATTGCAGTACGTAGAAGCAGCACGTCACAGTAACAAACACTCTGTGAAAGTTAGTGTTACTGTTGGCCTACCGCATCGCCTCTCATTTAAAAGTTTTTCTTGCCTAGGAATTTACGGGATTTCACGTGCCAAAGTCTCAATTCCATTATAAGGCGGACGTCATAGATGGAGGGCTCCGAAAACATTTGAGCACCTTGGGCTTTTTAAAGCGCATTGAAATAAAGGCGGACATTTGTTGCTTGCATTGGGCCCCCTAAAACTGCGCCAGCATTTCACGCCCAAACAAATTGTTTACAAACTATCAACATTAGGACGCACACGCATTCGTGCAGCCCAAGTAGCCTGAGCTAATTCCACAATACGACTTGTGAAATTAAGTCCAACAGTATTCCTTTCAACAGTATTCTCCACAGTAACTGTAGCACTGTATTCATCACTCTTTCCAGCAATGCACTTACGATGATGGCATACAGGATTGGTTTGATCTGTTATTTGTCTGTAACGAACGCGAGCAGCCGTGAGGGTTCGTCTGTACACACTCCTGTAACAAAAGCAATCACGCAGAACACGTGTTGTTTGAATGTACGAGGCCTTGTTTTTCTGAACTCGACCTTCATGCCTCTGCGAAAGTTTTATTTTACAACTACTCCAGACAATTCCAAACAGACTGGTGTGGTTTCCGCTAGCACCCTTCGGTGTCTTCGTCACGCTCCACCTTTGTGGCCTGCTATTGATACCGCTACCACGCGGGAAGCCCACGTATTCCAAAGATGTAGATGCAGAGACATAAGCTCAGGCAATCAGAAATAACGCAGCCGTAACTCGCATTTGCAACTACTCTGGCGCAAGCAACGTGCGGGTTTGCTGGCCACGGCATTAACCAGTGATGCAGAGAAGACGATTTCACTCTCACAATGTTCAGAAGTTGAACTTAAACATCTGTAAAGAATAAAATACAGGATCGATTAGTTAAACCTCTTCAAATCACCATTACAGATTCTATATCTCTGCAGTACAAGTGATATATCAATAACAATGGCTCGTATTTCAATGGAAGTAAATGCACGTCAGTAAATAGATGCCTGCGTCAGCATATGCCCCTGTCCATAAGCGGCAAGAGGATGACATCCCTGACAGCTAAACATGAAGTCATCGCGCAACCAGTGTAAGTGTGGCAATGTGATGATTGAACGTAAGGAGTGTAATTTAATTTCTTGTTTTGATTTTGTTTTGTCGAACAATAATGACAACCAACAAACGATCAAGCAAAGTAAGGTGTTTGTTATTTGAAGTAACTACGATGTAACTGTGGAGAAATTTGAGCAGCCTAAAACAATCTGGCTGCTGGAATGAACGAAACCCGCTACGGTCATGTTGCAGACACTTATGACGCATATTACAGTATTTTTTGGTTGCTTCAGTCCGCATTATGTTTATTGGTGTGGCTATCCGCCAGCTAATATGATTATTTCGCAACACCGAAGCTCTGCAGAACTATGTTAGTCGCTGACGAAGAAAAGAAAACATTATATAATCAATGCCGGCACAAGATTTCGCAACGTGAAGTTTTTACGCCATCCTTCGCAAAAATTAGTAAGCGAAGCTGCATAAAGAATCGTAACATCAAAATTTCGCAAGAACAGTTGTTAATTAAAGTACACACAGCCATTACCACAACTTCTCTCGTGCGATCTTTCGAAATCTGTGGTACAGAAAGTTAAAGCTTGTTCGCCATTACAGGCATTATATGTGTTATGTGTAATGAAAGCTTAGCGTCATCTGCCTTATGAGTAGCATCAGAAATGCCTATTCAACCATCATCTTTCCACCCTTTCTTTTTACGCGCTTAATCGGATCCATATAACTTTATTAAAAGATTTGTTCTTCGGCGAACTCTGCATGCATCTTGAAAACAGCACAACAATCTCATAACGAAGGAGGAAGCAACAACGAGGCAGTTGTTTTTTTTTTCTTCGTCCTTGTGTGTATGCGAGGTTTTTTTTAGATAAATAAAAACCAACTTGCCCAAATCATCGTTCTCCTAAACTGAGCATGCACTGTGTGACTCCGTCACATGAGTATAAAATTACGCGCTGGTTATTCATGATGTGTCGGTGAACAGCGAAATTCGTGGAATAAACAAAATCTCATGCATGTTTCACACAGGCACTTTTGATCGTAATTTGGGCCGATCCGCATCGGAATTCTTGATTGTGATAAGGAGTTCTTCGCTGCTCCATGATACAGCCTATTCCGAATCAAATGTGGTGCCACGTAAAAAGCCAAATCTTGAATGTGAAGCCAAATCGTGATCGTCTTAATCACTGATCGTGCAGCAGCGACTGTGAGAATGCCCCCGCGTCATCAGAATTAGTAGCAAATCATTCATGTGACTAATTTGACATACTCTGCTTTTTGGATGATTTGAATAATATAATTGCGAACAACTTGCTGGGAAATTTCTCGATCTGTTGAGACATCACAAAAATACATTCGGGAATGTCATGCGCCCGGAAGCCTCCACAGTTATCCACTTTAAAAACGTGGTTGCAAAACAGACATGACTGTTTATTTTCAAACCCAAATAAATATAACACAAACACAATACAGTACCCGCGACTTAGTTATATGGCACTCCGGCCTAGCTGATAAACTGTTTGTAGCAATGCCCTTTGGATGTGCATGAAGAAAAGGAATGCTGGGATTAGAAAACTTTTTCTAAAGCTAAGGTTTCCCTGACCTGTGTAACAGAAGCAAGCTGTGCGACAAGATTAATCTTGCAGCTCTCCGTAAAAGTTCTTGATTATCATTTTGACACTCTTAGTGTGTTTTTCTCGGCCAAAGCGCATAAGTAAGATGTTCCACTTCGCACGAGAGTGAGGGACAAGAGGGGCTTGCCATGACACGCTTTTCAAGTTTCTGTTGGCAGAGTTGCGTTTGGTACGCGTGAGTGGTCATTTCTTCGTGTGCCATGCTGTTGATATTATGCATTATTTTGTGCCGACTGACATCGCTGCGCTTTTATTTTCATTTTGAACTGACGTGGTAGGTATTGGTTATTCTATTGCTGAAGCAGACTTGCTCATGGTTGAGGGAACTGTCACCGAAGAGAATGACCCTATATCTATGGCTAGCTGTTTTCGTGTTTATTGAGAGCTTTTACGAAATATTTAGTTTTTATCGTTACTCTGTTTTTATTGATTTAAACAGGGATTTTTGCTTCACACAGATTGAGTTTCTATTGCTTCCTTTGTTTAACACACCTCCCTTATGAGATGAAGAAATGAAGGAAGAAACAAAAGGGACAAAGTTGAAAGTTGAAAGTTGAAAGTTGAAAGTTGAAATTTATTTCACCACAACGATACACCGTGAAGTAGGGAGGTTAACCAGAAGGACTTACAGTTAGCTACCCTACGGCTCATCTTTTAACCTGGAGGCTTCGACAAAGGATGCCCAGTGCGGCATGCGAAGTTTGCGGCACCGATGAAAATATCGAGCACCTGCTGGGCCACTGTCCTCGATTTGCCTCAGAGAGACAATTAAGTGCTTGCCAACGCGTTGCAGCGACTAGATCAGCGGCTTCTTTCGGAGCAGGTGCTATTATTACAGCGCCGTGTACATTCCTCGAGAGCCCACAAGTCAGTATTAATTCTTTTGTATTTCTTAAGGACGACGGGTTTGTGTGAACGCCTCTTCCTTGCGGTGGAGTTCTACACGCTGCAGGGAATTTACTGTTCATCTTTCCAGTTTATTTTTCTTCTTTTCCTTCTTTCTCCTCTTTATTGTACCCTTCCCTAAAGCTTTTATCGGATTGTTGACTCTGAGAAAAGCTCTTAGAAACACTTCTTCGTCGAAAGTAGTACCAACTAAGACAAATACCTATGAGTGTAGGCGATTTGCATTTTTAGGGTTCCAATTGATTTTATTACAACGTTGTGTTGTATTCTTAATGTTTTCGAACAATATGTTCCACGCCTCTATTTTACCTATAAAATACATGCTGATTATAACCTGCAGTTTCATGACCTTACTCTTTTACTTGGAAAACTCGCGTACTGGACGTACGAGCCGCGTTTAAAAGAGGGCGTCTTAAATACAAATTACAAACTTTCAAAAGTGCTTAAGAGTGCCATGACTAGGAAGTGCCTACGCGTAGCCCTCAAAAAGTAATGTGAACGCCAACTGACTCTGAGCTTGCACGGGCAAGTGCATTGCTTGAGTGTTGCGGGTTGTCCACAATGGATCATCGCCTATACTTGATGGAGGGCCTTCATTGGGCCGCGCGGAAGAAACTTGATCAACGACTATGAAAAAACTGGATCAACGACTGTGGTTATAGCGATGCTTCCTTTACACTTATTGATTGATTGATTGATTGATTGATTTTGGGGGTTTAACGTCCCAAAATCATGATATGCTTTACACTTACCTCAGTGTTCTTTATGATATAATATGCTTTCTACAGTTTTCGTGCGCTTCGGTGCGGGTAACGAAACAATATCACTGACAAAGCTTTCAAACAGAGCATGTCTGACAACGGCAAGAAAAAGGAGAGGAAGATGCGCCTTTCGGTGAATCTCCAGGTTGTCTAAGGCGTGTGCTAACTGATCGACCAGTCCGGCCAGTGCACACGTGACCGCAAAAACAGGGAATTAGATATACCACTCTGAAAGCAGCTCCTTACAAAAACACATTTTTCACCACGTTTTACATTTGCCACTGTATAACCTCTCATCTTTCTGTCCATGCTGGAGCACAGAAGGCACTTCATCGCTTCTGAAGCGCTGAATAAAAATCACTCTCATCCCATATATTTTCTCAAAATTCATTTCCACTTCCTAATTATACCCTAAGTGTAGGGTAGCCAACCGTATGTCTTTCAGGTTAACTTCCCTGCGTTCTGTCGTTCTGTCTGCATCCTTTCTTCCTTTTTCAGCGGACGTGTAATAATACATGGTATGTAACAGTCATATTGCCGTTTTTTTTTTTGTAAGAGAAGCGGGAGGGAGACTGTTTCTCGTTAAAGATGCCTATGAACTTTCGGCTCCCCGATGCGATAAGGTGCATTGGATACCATCAAGCCTCAAGGTGATCAATTTGCACACGAAACGCGCTCTTCACCATGTGCGCAAAACGTTTATCTAAAACCGCTCTTACACAGGCCAATGCGATTACGAATTCAACAATTTATGAATGCTCCGACATGAAATTATAGATCGCTATTGTGGAGCGAGGGTTATACTGCCAACAAACTTGTTTCGCAGTGAAGCTTAAGCTCACACCGAGCAACTGCTACGTGGGAACTGGTAGTGAATTCAATTGCAATGTCGGACGTACCAACGCAAACTTCTGTTTTAAAGCAGATTTGATAGATTCATTTGGGGGTTTAACGTCCGAAAACCGCCATATGATTATGAGAGACGCCATAGTGGAGGGCTCCGGGAATTTCGACCACCTGGGGTTCTTTACCGTGCACCCAAATCTGAGCACACGCGCCTACAACATTTCCGCCTCCATCGGAAATGCAGCCGCCGCAGCCGGGATTCGAACCCGCGACCTTCGGGTCAGCATCCGTGTACCTTAGCCACTAGACCACCGCGGCGGGGCATTTGAAAGCAGTCATGCTGTTTAGTCACCAGTATCACACTGCGTGAGATATCTCAGTGGCATATTTATCAAAAAGAACACCGTCATAACTCTAACCGAACCACATCTATCATTGTATGACGAGGAATTCCATTTCATTAACCGATACTGAACACGTACCTCGGGTGTGTGCCTTGCAACTAGGTGCCGAAGCGCAGAATGAACTTTCTGTCGCGCAATAAAGATGAAGTTATGGATGAACGCTTTTTGTCTGTTTCCCTTCTTCGCCCACGTTCTTTATTTGTGCTCAAAGTTTTATATCAATATGCGATACCACATAGGCCGCCTAGCTATCTATAAAAAGTGTAAGATTTTATAGAATTTTGGTGAATTTAAAAGAGCAGGTTGTATTTGATCATAGTTTGTATGTGGCTGCGCAATTGACCAGTGGTAAGCGTGCCTGGCTAGTAGTGAGGTGGAATTAAGCTGTTCCTTCGCTAAGGTTCGTATTTTTGTATGAATACGAATAATTTCTGGCATAACCATTTATAAGCGTTGGTGCCAATATATATATATATATATATATATATATATATATATATATATATAAAATTGTGACATCGAAACATTACACTCTGTATAACGTTCCCCTAACCCAATGCTTGGCGGGACAAGATATTTTCAGGAAACCTAATATTGCCAATTTGTCTGAGAACATAGTTGCCAAATAGATTTTCCAGTCTGTAGTTGTTGCTGCGATTCACACAAGTACCCGCTATAGGTGATAATCGCCGTGCTCCAACTGAGCTGAATAATAATTTCCACTGGACCTCTGTGGGCGGGTGTACGTTTTGCATGAGAAACCTGGATGAGGTGGGCAGGTGGTTTAGTTGTTCTATAATGCTAAATTTAAACAGCAGAACTGAACGCGAACGGAAAAGAACAAGCGCTGAGTGTGTACCCGTATTTTCCATCCGCGTTCGGTCTCGCTGTACGATTTCAGCTTGAGAATATGCAACGCATGTAAACCATTTTCATGCGATTGTCGTAAGTTATGTCGCCACTTCCACGCAGCAGCCTAAACTATGTCACAAACGGGAAGAATAAAAAGAAACATTCGCAACATGTTGTTGAAAATCAGCCTGTACTTGCACATGCGAGAGTAACTGGTAGCAAATATTTGCTACTACTTATTTTCTGATTTTGGTGAAACAAAAGTTAAAACAAATCAGTGGATGACAATACATATTTGAACTAGTCCCTCTACCTACCGTAAACGTCTCATAGAAGCGGGTTGACAGCTTTTAAACCAGTCACTCTCACTATAGCAAACCGGTTAACCGTCAAATGACGCCAGATTTTCACTCTTGCGCTAATGCAGTCATTTTCCTTGTACTCGAAAATCGAACTTTCTCATACTCACGTTTCCGCTCTATGTCAACAACCATAATCCAGAATGAGCTGAGAGTCTGTGCGCGAACGTAGAAAGAAAAACCTACAACGGTACACACATCATCTCTTCCGAGAGAACGCGACCACGTCAGTGCGGGGAAATGACGCGCTGGAAAAAGAGCACGTCGGTGTAGTTTTCCAAACGTGCGCCGATCTGTTTCCGATGAGTACGTCGACAGCGCGTGTGCGCATGCGAACAGCGGGACATTCGCGATCCGGTGACCATCCGTATACGGTACACAGCGCATAGAGACCTTTCCTTCTCGGTTAATCTCCTTCTTACTCTGAGCGCAGGTTTATAAAGCAATCATAAATGAGCACCGTGCGGAAAGATCGAGGCAAGGCGCCTCGTCTTTATAGCGGAGCATAACACACTTTCAAAATACCCGCTCTGTTGACACGACAACTCGGAGAAGCGAACCGGACGCTCTCGGCCTCACACGCCCATTGAAGTGGAAGAGAAAGAAGTATATAATCCGGTGTCACTGCGTACACGGGCGGGGATGAAAACGGCGTATTAGACAATGCTTTACGGCGAGCCTTCAAAACGAGCCAGTCGGGTGCGGATTTCGCTTCCCCTCTCTTTGCTTCTACGTACGCGTGTGGATCGACTCGAGTGCGATGTTGTTCCTCGAACGGGGAGCGGGCTTTTCCGTTACTTGCGCGCTTTCATTCAATCGCCTGTTGAGGCTTCTGAGACGGTTTGCCCTCTGATGCGCATATCTCGCAGGAGCGATCGTCATGCTCCACGTGTTGGCAACCACTAATGTTTTAGAAAGTGCGTCCGTCTTTTCCGGGGATGAAAATAGGGTGAAAATCAAGTCATCATTGGTGGTTCTGTTTTCCTGCTTTCAACGGCGACGCATCAAAGGCAGCTTAAACTGAATGGTGTCTAGATTTGGTGACGTATGTACGCATGTGAAAGTTGCAGCATGAGTCTTCTCCACGTGCCATCATAAGACGTCTGAGCTTTAACGCTTCTATCGTGTAGGGTCTCTTGACGTGTTAGAAAAATGCCTCTTTGTCTGTCGCCACAAACGCGCCCAACGTGCTCAAATATAAAATGCAACACGAGGCTCGTCCGTGATATGCATGTGCGAGGCGCTTCGTGGCATTTCATGGCGGTTTGCGCCGATGCGCCGTAGTTGGTGTAGAAGGGTTTGAGTGCACGATGAACACGACTGAGACGTAATGACATGCAATACATCAAGTGTCTGTTACGTACAGTCGGCGTCAAAGGAAACATGAACAGCGGAGTGCATGCCCAAAGCACAATAGAAAAGGTGTAGTCTGAGCTCACCAGGCATCACTGTAGACCGGTCTCCGCACCACATTCGGTCTGAGAGCACTCGTGAGCTTCCTACAGCACTTCTGTTCTAATTCTCATATACAAAACGAAGGCAAAAAGAATAAAATGGAACGACTAGATGCTCTCCTCATCTATCATCACTATATCAGAACTACAACGCAGGCAAAATAATTTGCATTATGAAGAGATTGCGCAGTTCTGCCAAATAGGAGGTGTGTGCCTGTCATTGGAGATGACTGGACGGCACTCACAGTTCCGCCATTCTGTTTATGAACACGACCGCGTGGCCAGTAGCCTCATGCTACACGTGTAGCGCGGCGCAGTGGTGAAATGAGAAAGTGAAAGGAGAGAGCGCTGCCATTCCATCTATTGCCTACTCCGACTTCTTGCAGTTTTCCTTCTTTGCTTATCTATTTATGCCGTTGTGGTAGACTAAGCTGTGATAGGAACATATTTATCTACTCACTAGATTTCTATACACGGATACACAACGACACGGAGAAAAGAGGGAGATAGCAAGCAGGAAGCAGCCACCTGGAGTGGCACAACGTCTGCCTACTCTTTCAGGAGGAGGAAAGAAACAGAAAACAAACAGGAGAGAAAGAGAAAAGAAGAGAGGGAATTAAAAAAATGACGAAGACTTAGACAAGTATAAGTAAACAATAATTAAAAAAGCCGACTATAAATCAGTGGCCAGGACCGTTTGGTCCATAAAAAAAGAGCACAATTGGCCTGGTCGCGTCGGGAAGCACAGCCTCTCCGAAAGAGGTAATCGTCTGGGGTCGTGCACTTAACGTAAGTCCCAAGAATTTATATTCATTAATCAGCAAAGACCACTTCTTAGCAATTGCGCCACAGCGCACTATGAGATGCTCACTTGTTTCGCAGAAGCCACAAGCAGCGCCAAATGACTGCGAATACGCCCTTGATGGCGTAATCATTCGCGAACCAGCGCAGAGCCCACTCTTAGCTTGTATAGGAGCGCTTTGGAACGACGAGACAAGTCACGGCCACAAACACGAGGAGGGAGCGATGCGTTGGCCACACGCTGGTCTGGGTGCTGCTTTAGTAGGTGTGGGCCTATAAGTAGACGAGCGTTGTCCATCGTACATGGAATTCCCGGATAGTCAGAATCATCATGGTTGCAAGATGGAGCAAAGTGATCCGCTTCTTCATTGCCCACAATGCGCACGTGCGAAAGCGCCCAATATGCAGCTAGGCATACCACACGTGAGAGGATATACTGCTGATGGATGCCATGACGCTACATAGAATAGGGCTGTCGGTCTCCTTGCGCGTGAATTTGCTAAGGGCACCACGACTGTCGGTAAGGGTTACACTTTCGGTGCTGGTAGACCTTCTAGCACGTACTTCAGGGTGTCATAACTAGCACGTACTTCAGGGTGTCATAAATCGCTGCTAGCTCGGCTGTCACCGACGATGAGGGGTGCGGTATTTTAAGCAAGCGTCGTAATTGGTTGAAGGGTAGAAGAAAGCTGCAGAAGCGCTGAGGCTATTGCTGCGTACAGGAGTGACCGTAAATAGTTTTGCATAGTCTTCGAATTTTTCAAATACGTGTGAATGGGCTAAATGGTATAGTTCCGAAACAGGTTGGTAGGTTGGTCACACTTTTTGCGTATTCCTGGAATTAACAGATCAGTAGGAAGAGGCACATGGGCTATGCTCAGTCGGTGATGGCAGCTCAACAGTTTCCCCGAAATTGCTAGTAATATCATTGAACAAAGCCGCCATTTCACCCATCCGAGAAAGTGGGCCCTGAAGCAGCCTGTTAACGAGTTTCTTGTCATCTGGGGCTTTGTGCATACACTCAATATGATGGAATGCTCTCTGGTCAGCGAACAGCCTTAGCGGCAACTGGTATGCTTCAGTAAGTAGTGGGATGGATTGCGCTTCACGAGGTAAGGCAAACATTGTTCGGAGGGAAATACGATGATACCGCTTCAGCCAAGACAAAGCAGGCGGTACATTCAAGACTGGCCAGGCATACATCATGCAAGAGTGTGCAGATGATTGATGAATCTGCATTGCCGTGTTCTGATCATTGCCATCACCCCTAGCAGTCAAGGCGGCTACATACTTGAACAACAACAATAATTTGTGCCTCACAGTTTTAACAGCAGGGCGCCAAGAAAGACGATCATCGATGATTACACCCAGGTAGTGGTGTTGGTGTAGACGCTGTATCAGTGAGTCTCCGAGGCAGAGCTTGCTAAGCCTTCGACGAGCGCGTTGCCTAAGATGATACGTGGTCGCGGCTGACTTCGCAAGTGAAATCGGCCGGCCAACTTCCGCCAAGTATTCTGAAGTTGCGGTCAGAGCTCGCTACAATATACCACGAAGATGTGGACCATGATGCGACGGACCGCTGATGACCTAGTGCGATGTCATCAGCATAAACCGCAATGCCTATAGGAAAGTCATATTCTTGCGATAATCGGCCTGGAAGTCCAGCAAGTAAGCTGTTGAAGAGAGGCGGCGGCAAGACGCTGCATTGCGGGACGCCACAGTCAACAGCGCGAGGTTCACTCTGTACTTCTCTAATGCGCACTTTCATTCTGTGCTCAGTTTGAAAATGACGGAGAAAGCGTAACAGACGATCAGAAATTCATCCATTCAAAAGGACACAAATAATCGTACTATGTGGTACCGAGTCAAACGCTAGCTGTATGTCAAAAAATAGAACATACCCTGAATGTCTGTTTGCACGAGCAGATTCAAGCGATGATAGAAGCTCTGCTATACTGTCCAGGACTGAACGGTGGTGAGGGTGCAGAAAATAAAGTGAGCTGCTGTAATCTGGCGTCTAAAGAAAATAGCACTATACATAAGCTCTATAACATTAGAAGTTAGTGATATTGGCTGGTATGACTTCAGGAGTTGTGCCGGGCGACCAAGCTTTAAATATGGCTTCACCACAGACGATTTCCATTCAGCAGGAATCAGACTCATTTGCCACACTTTGTTGTATTCGTCCAGGATACTTTGATGAAAGACCTCTTCAATGTTTCGCAAGGCTTGGTACGTAACACCATCTTTGCTTGGGGCAGTGTGATGGTAACAGAGGCTAAGTGCATGACGCAGCTCGGCCAGGGTAAATTCTGCCTCATCCACCTCACATGGAGGCCCATATAAAATCGTTACAGAACGATGACTGGCGTTGTCTTTTGACATAGGGCAGGTGAAAATATTGGCAAAATCTTCCGCAAGAATTTTCAGAGACCGTTCAGTCGTGATGCACTATGCTGTAGTTGGGTTCTTGCCGAGCTCAGGTGTTCGAAGAGCCTTCAATATGTGCCATACATTCCCGAAACCACTCGCCATATGCAACGACATACACAATGCGGCTCAGCTCCTTCCACGAAGCTGTTTTGTGTGCCGCTCAATGGCTGCATTTAAGTGGTTTTATAGTGTACAATAATAGCTTCTTTTGGAACACTGTGCCATCCTGTACGCGCGGCGTCAACATGCACGTAGGTTCAATAGCTTAAGGTCAGATTTGGTTTATCTATGCTTCGCTGTCGTCGTACAGTATATAGCTTGCTGTAGACACTCACTCAATAGTTTGACAAGTTTTTGTATGATGGCACCCCTGCATTCAGCTGAATGAACTTGTCCAGATTCATCACTGTGTAGGAAGCACTCTTCTGCCAGAAAAATGCTCTGGAACCAGCCAAATTGGCAGATCATCTGCACCTCATGGGTCAGCTTCGCTTGACCAAGCAAGTCGTACATGTCTCGTTGATTTGGCAAGATAAATGGTAAATTGTTCCTTTCCTCTGCCAGCAGATGTGAATGAGCTGTCACTAGGGTCTGCTTTAATGATGAGCTCATTGAATTCCAACGAGGATGATGGGCATTGAAGTCTTCCACACAGCAGAAATGACGAGCCAAATCGAGATAGCAGGCATTCCAGCAATGTGATGTCCGAAGATCGCGTTGGCCAAAAATACATGCTTACTGTATACAGTTGTATATGTGTCCCTGAGAATAAACGCAACTGCTACACATACAAAGTCGGCGTCGCAGAGGTCACTTGCGTAAACCACTCCGAAATGAACATCAGATCGTATGTACAAAGATGTTTACGAAGCACTTTGTGTATGCGTGTTGTCTGTACACTGGAAATATTCAAACGTCATCACCGTGAACTGGGCACTGCTGTGAACTCCTACGTAACCCGGAAGTCTGAGCTCATCACTTCTTACATTTGTTTCTTGGAGAGCTATAACATCCGGCGGATTCTTCATTGCAAGGAGCCTAAGAACGAGGTCAGCATAATGGTGGAACGTCAGGTCGTAGAGACCTGACGTTTTACTGAAGCCCATAGGGACAGGGCTTGCGACATGGGTTCTTGTTGCTTTTGGAGAAGACTGTCGAGAACTGGAACGAGAGCCTCCAAAAGCTGTTGTGCGGCTAACTGTCCTAGCGTTTGACAACCGGCTATAAGAGATCTGACGACGTTAACAAGCATCCTAAGCATGGTGAAAGTTGGGCATCATCGTTGACTGGAGCCATTTCTGGCGCCCTGTTTACAGTATTTTCTACTGCAGACATGGCCTTGGTGGAAGCCGGTTCCGACGTTTTCTGAGGCGCGACCTTTAAGGAGCTCGTGCCCGACAGCTTTGATGAAAGCACCAGCCATGATGTTACTGAAATGCCGAAATTGCGCCTCCCTCCGTCACTTCGATCCACTCTGACTGTATCATTCTTCGGTCGTGCAGGTGCCGTTTCGAGCTCCTTAATGGGTACTAAGACCAGGTGTCTTTTCTCGTGATGCAATCTTTTTAGCTTTCTCTTTCAGGACTTTCCATTTTTTCTTCACTTTAGGACACTCTTTGTTCGTTGCTAAGTGTTCGCCGTTACAGTTAGGGTAGCGATATGTCGCACTGTCACTAAATTCTACGTTGTGATTTTCGCCACACTTAGCACAGACCACAACTCTTGTGCAGAAACCCTGTTCATGTCCACGCTTAAGACAATTGTGGCATTGTAGAGTCTTCGGTATGAAAGGTCGGACCGGTACCGCACTATTCCGGCCTCTATGTTATTATGTAGCTTTTCATACCCGAAAACAATCTTCACACACTTTGAAGAGCCAAACCTTCGAGCACTGATGACTCTGCACGGTGACGTGCAAATGATCATACTTTTCAAAACGTCGTCTGAAAGTTCTAGGTTTACGTCCAATATAACGCCAGCTGTTACATTAGTGCCCTGTGGAACAAAAGCCCGCTCGTTGATGTTACATAACTAAGATAGATCTAGCAGGGTTCACAATATTCCGATCTTTTGTGTCTATGCCAATGATATTTTTCCTCGGATTCACTCTAACTTCTTGAATCAGAACGGAGGTAAGTTGGAAGAAAAAGTCATCAAGCTTCTGTTTAGTCATCGAAAGCATTAATTGTTATCGTCAGCATTCAAAAAGTAATACATATCTAGATGAAAGCGTAAGCTAAGGCCGCATTCGTCAGAGGAATGTGGGGAAGTCATCAGCCTCACTTTTTATTTCTATATTTCGACGTTGCGCCACGTCACGTCTGTCATACCGGGCTATCTACCACATGCTCCACATTACCCTCCATAAAACTGGCAGCTGTAACTTTGCTAATTCTTCATCCACGCACTTCGCTGTTCTCGTTTCATTTGACACCAAGAGTACACAACTGCCCCGTAATGTTCAGCGCATATCCACTCAGCTCCTGCAGGTTGTGTGTAGTATGCAGATATTCTTAAAGAACCACGGTTACTTGAAAGTTTGGAGCCCCCCAACAACAGCGTATCTCAACGAAATAGTGGTTTTGGGTTGATAAACCTCAACAGTTATTATTTGAGGTGGATATGCGCCCTACGTCTCCGACAGTCAACGTCAGCTGAGGAAAGGCCAGGGTACACATCGAAATCTTTGTAGGACATTATGTGGTTTAATTCAGTGAAAGGCGCACCGGCTGTTGTAGTAGGCGATTTAAATATAGACATAACGGAAGCTTACAAACGTGCTGTGAAGGCCCTTAACAGTTAGCGCACGTGGCACAGAGTAAATGAAGCTTAGCGCTAGTGGTGATATGCGATGCCAATGGGGTAAAATGTAGACTTACCGGCTGCTAAGTCCCGGCCTTACCACTGGGAGTTTCTCACGAGCACACCAGATAGCGTTCACTTATGTTGACTATATCAACTGTAATCATAAAGCACTAAAAAGCATATGGCGTAAGCGAAAAAAGTTACTTACTGAAAGTGACACTAAAACTGAACGTTGCAGTGATCTTGTCGAAATTTCGCAGAAAGTTTCCCGCAACACACTAATGCGACGTGCTGGCGCAAAGCGGTAGACGAAACAGCTGCACCGGCGCAGTTGGGTAGGTACCATGGTATTGCACAGCGATTAAGCTATCAGGAGTGCCAGCGCATTCCGATGGTGTTCACCCGAACTACATCTGCTTTTCTTAGTAAAAAAGTTACGTAGCTTTACTGATAATTTTTTTATTTCAGCTGTACAATTCGCAAGATATTTCCCGCCTGCAATATTGCAGTTTGTTGAAAGTCATTCAATCCCCGCCCGCCACCCTAGCAAAGAGCCTTTCTACGCGGCAATTAAAAGAGCGCATCTGCGGGAATGAAATCGTCGGGCCGATCACGCTGAAGTACACAAGAACAGCCCGCACAGCACATGTCTATCACAGTGAAATATGCGTGGTGGGTGCACGTTGAAACATGAACTAGAAGCCATGTTTTTCAAACGTGCCATTAGGTCACACAGCATTACTTTGAGTTGCGCGCCGCTTAGCAGTACTTTAATTGTGGAATCGAGGATATCCTAAATATATCCGTCTTCTCAAACACGCTTTTTATCATATTATTGACTAATCGAGCCAATTACAATCTATGTGCTAAATAGTCACTGAGGAAACATATGGAACCAAATATAAATCATATATACCGTAATTGCCTTGTTGCAAGACCTGCCCAGAAAACAAAAAAAAAAATATGGATATAAAATTTTTGTTTCGTGCCTGCAATTACTTTTTTCTAGTTACTTTTTACTGTAGCAATAAGCACCTGAACATGAGAAGAGACTAATAATGTGAAAGTAATTGAAAAAAAGTTAAATAGACTTTCTTACATAGCAGAATAATGTTTTGTGCCACGCTGGAGAATCGCAGCCCTCCCTGGGAAGCACCACTGGCCACTTTGAGGTTTCCCAAATGCGGCCCCTGCTTATTTTAGCACAGTTATGAAACCTGACCGATTCCACTTTAGGCCAAAACATGCTAGAGAAAGAGAGAAAGACAGAACGAACGAAGGGAAATGAAGCAAGGGCCGGGAGGCCAACTAGCCCATGCGTACCCATGAGGACGAAAAGACCTGTGTAACATTGAGAGATAATCATGAGTGCACACATTCAGCAACACAAACGCACAGGTCAGTGCATCAAAGTTATGTTCAGTCGCCTTGAATAAATGAAGAAGGTTGATTGATTGATTGATTGATTGATTGATTGATTGATATGTGGGTTTTAACGTCCCAAAACCACCATTCCATTACGAGAGACGCCATAGTAGAGGGCTCCGGAAATTTTGACCACCTGGTGTTCTTTAACGTGCACCCAAATCTGAGCACACGGGTCTACAACATTTCCGCCTCCATCGGAAATGCAGCCGCCGCAGCCGGGATTCGATCCCGCGACCTGCGGGTCAGCAGCCGAGTACCTTAGCAATTAGACCACCACGGCGGGGCCTGAAGAAGGTCTCGAACGTTTTTTCTTCGAACGAGCTGTGAGGTAAATCTCCCAGGATCCTTCCTTGAGTAAAAGGTCATTCGTCAAGAGTTCGCAAGGCGCACAGGAGACTTCGGTGATACTCGTAAATTGCCGACAGCGGTACGGGAGGTGATCGATAGCCTTTGCATAGTTGCAGTTATCGCATATTAGTGAAACTGCCGTAACGATGAGATAGCTGCATAAGTCCGTGATTTTGCACCACTCAAATGGTGCCTTGAACAGTAGTGTCATGACCAAATCAGCCTCACAAGGAGTGTCAGTCCAGTCAAAACAATGGTGCAGGCGATCAGCCTACTTATATGTATAATACCGGCAGAGCTACATCTGATGCTTTGTCGGGCCGACTCACCCGTACCCAACTGCAAGTTGAGAACACGATTTCTTGTTCACTTTTATCTCCCGGTTTCTCTACTGCCATTCGCTTTTTGCTTACCTCTCTCTAAAAACTCAAGCGATTGTGAACAGAATGAGGGCGAGTGTTCGGAAGCAAACTGCAGGCGGTTCAACACGTGAGATATATAGAGAACTGATATTTTCTCTCTGTAGAAGGCTTAAGAACTTGCAAAGGCCCCGCCGCGGTGGTCTAGTGGCTAAGGTACTCGGCTGCTGACCCGCAGGTCGCGGGTTCGATTCCCGGCTGCGGTGGCTGCATTTCCGATGGAGGCGGAAATGTTGTAGGCCCGTGTGCTCAGATTTGGGCGCACGTTAAAGAACCCCAGGTGGTCGAAATTTCCGGAGCCCTCCACTACGGCGTCTCTCACAATCATATGGTGGTTTTGGGACGTTAAACCCCACAAATCAATCAAATCAAGAACTTGCATACTAATCGATATGCCAACGGGTGCGCAAATAATCTGAAAAGCCGTCGAAATGGGCTGAATAAACTTCAGGAACGACAAACGGCACACACAAAGGTTGAAAAGTATTCACACACGTTGGCTTAAAAAAAAGGGGGCCTTTAGGCATGGTATTTTCTCTTTTCTTGTATATATATATGGGAAGTACATAAAGCGTTCCCGTTTAGGCAAGCTCTTCTAATATCAAGGGTGCATTTCCAATTGACAAAAACTTTCAAAAGAGAGCAGAAACAAAGAACCATAAATGATTGCTGGTGAGTACTCACGCCATTGGGTGTATCCAAGTAGCCAATAAACTCATTTTTTTTCCCACAGACCGCACCATCGAGCAAGCATCGAGCCAACGTCGTCAGGACTTATAGCACTCCCACAAGTGGCAATAACGGTGGCGTCATTCGAAATAAGCTTTAGACATCATCAATGGCAAAGTACTTTGCACCCGCCAGCACCACACTGGCTGCGCGAATTGGCGGCAGTAAACTCGGGCACGACGTGACTGCTTTTCTGCGTCTTTTTTTTGTTAATGATCGACTTGTAAATTTCGTAATAAACCTTCCGCAGCCACTGGAAAGGCTGAAGCATGCTCGATCCCATAAGCTGGTCGAGATAATTTTCTGGTGGGCGTGTTCGCTAGGTGATGTGTGGAAACGAGCGGTAGTGCAACGTCCTCGACGCGACGCGTACCGTCTCTCCGTTTCTATGTCGTTGCGTCGGCTCTGTTTCGTTCTTTTTTTTTATGGCGAGTGCGTGTCTTGAGCCACTCAGAAACAGGCCGCGTATCAGCCCCGTTTTCTCGCCTTCTAGCACGCGTGTAGTCGCGTTTCTTTTTTTTTCATTATTATTTGCTGGCGACAACCGCTAGTTTGTCCTGGTTACAAGCGTTTAGGTGACCGAGGACTGGGGCGAGTGGATCATGATTTTCCAATGGCAGTGATTGCACGTGCTCAACTGCCAAACTACACTTCGCCATCCACTATTCCGCACCGCGTTCCTTGAAGCGTCTTCGCACGCTTTCAGCACGTAACTCAAGAACGTCTTACGTGCACTACGCCTACCCGCTCTTTCTTAACGAACTCACACCCTAAAGCTGCGTGGACAGCGCCACGGCAAATTACGACTCATAATTGTGGCAGCACCGCAACCCCTTGGCATTCCAGAAAGCGACGAAGGCATGCTTACGCGTTCATTTTCCTGTTTTGATGCTCTTTTTTTTCCTTGGTAGGCACACCTCATTTTCATTCTACCGGAATCTGTTTACGTTTGCGCATGGATATCGTTCAGTACGCCGTTGCTTTGAGGAGGCCGCTGCCCTGCGGCGAGCGTAGACGAACAACCACGATAATCTCGATAAGTGGCTCTAGCAGTCCTATCGAACGCCGCACGAAACTGCTCTTGTGATGGAAGCAAAGTACAAGACCGAGGCGTGGTTACATGAGTGAACAACACGCTAGAAGTGCACAAACCAATCACTGGTTACGTGACAGGATAAGTAGTCAGAGCAATCCGAAGAGATAACAGCGCAGCTGATTGAAACCAATGCTTCTATAGCGGACTGCTTTCCTCTTCTTTTTGTTCAGGCACTGCCGTATCAAGTTCACCAGCAAAGCGCGCTTACAGTGGCCACTGAATTCCTTAGAGCAGAAAAGACCGAATAGAAGTGCATGACGCACTGAGGAAGAAGGCAAGGTGAAGGAAAGATTGCTAATCTGACTGTATCATGTTCGCGTGTGTACATTGTTACGTGGTAAACTGTCACATCGCAGATAATGGATCTCATTCACTAGCGAAAAAATCACAGCTTGTCCACGAAGCGAATGATGATGAGTGGGACGAAGCGTCCGTCTGTTTGTCCCTATGCCTGGCTGTCCATCCGCGCTTCCATCTGTCCGTTCTTTCTTGCTTCCGTCCGTCCGCCTGTCTGTCTGCCCATCTATACGTCCGTCCGCCCGTCCATATGTCAGTCTGTCTCTCCGTCCGTCGGTCTGTCTGTCACTCACACTAGTGCCACCCGCTGAGGGATTCATACAACTAGATGCACGGTTACGAGCTGGTCATAGACATGCATGGGCAGAGCCACAGCTTTAGGAGCTATATGCCCCTAAAGCCAGCCCCCGGCATTCGGTTCTTAGCTGCTTACACGTTCATGGTCAGATATGGAGAACTCTTATCTAAATTGCTTTGGCACGCTAATCAGATAGGATACGACTATTTTAGGCAGCTTGTACTCAATATAGATGCCTTTAGCGCTTATCTTTAGTTCAATGTTGCAAGTACATCTTTGTTTCGATACCTTCACTTCACCTATGTCCCACCTAATTGCATAACACGAAGGAAAATAATTGTGGTATATTTGTGAATGTACGAAAAGCTTGTTATCATAATGAACGGACTGTCGCTTTGACGTAAGCCTCCTCTTTCACAAAGAATAGAAATAGATACCGTGCACATTAATCTCTCGCTGTCTGCTCGTGTGCGCCACCAATAACTGATTACATTATTTCTAATGCTGGAAAAGTGTTATTACAAACAGGCGCACAACCACAGTAGTATATACCAAATTGAAGATGCTGCACTATGTCCCCATATATATGGCCAACCGCTTCATTTTATAAGGTCGTTGGTATTTTTCTACTTTGCCGTAGTATATACAACAGTCCTCGACTTGAGCTCCGTTATGTGAGCCCAATATTCAATCAATGTTGTGGAGCCATAAAAAAGTAGGCAGATTCCACGTACCTAGGATTTGACGTTATGGGAAGCATGCGGAGGGAAGGTGACCGTGTTGCAGTTTTTCATTGAGCCAAACGTCATGAAGTCACGCTAAATACGTCTAAAAAATGTTGCACGCACAGATATATATGTTGAAGAGTTGCAGATGTTTATATAACCAGTTGTTTGCACTTGCGCAATGATGCCAACTTGAACATGCGTATTAGCAACACCGGAAGCTGGTATGAAGCACTGATGCTCGCAAGGATGCTGGCCCTAGACAATGCTACATAAATCAAATTCAGTGCATGGCAACTGACCACAATTAACGTTAACCCGACGTGAGGGCTGTATCAAAGGAAGACATATGTAATGTTTATAAAACTGGATAGGCAGCATGGCAACCACTATTGACGCTTCACGAAGATTAGCGTCTATTTGAAAAGTAGTTCTGATACCTGGCGTAGCTCTGTGGTGAAATGCTTCATTGCCACGCAGAATGCCCGGGTTCAATTCCAGCTGAGACTCAGAAATTTATTCTTTGCATCGGTCGCATCGACGCTACCGATTTCGGGTGTTTGTTACAGGGCCACTCATCAGGTTCCCGAAATACAAAAAAAGAACGCAACATTCTTTCCTGATGTTTCTCGTCCTTCTTGGTGCACTACTGTAACGCAGACCGTAGTTCCCGTGACGTGTACATCGTACATGCTCTAGATTTGTTGACGTAGGTGAAATATCTCATGTGATTTGTCTCCTGCACTGCTTTGCCATGCAGCCGCCCATCCGTTCACTTTTGCATTGCATAAACACCGTGCACAATACCGATAAAACTTCATTTTTTTGTATTTACACCTGCGCAAGCGGCAATAACAGCCTGCCGCCGAGAAACGCGATATCCTGATGGGCTCTAGCGCTTAGCGCTGATATTGTTCACGTGCTTTCAAGAACCAAGGGGCGAGGAAGATGCATCGTGTGTATGAAGGAGAGGAGAAAATCAACCCCTTGTCTTTAAACGCGGGGTCGTGAGTGCTCCGTTAAGGGTTAAAATTGCCCCACGTGTGTCCTCGTCATTCCTGCGTAGATACTAAGTGTCAATCACCAGTGGCACACACGCATGGCACCGGCACATACCCCACCTCCCCACCCCCGAGGGTATGTGACACTTTCTGGCATGAAGTGTTTGACGACGTACGTGACGGGATTGTAATATTATTCATGTCTTGACCAGCAGATCATATTCGTCAAACCCTCTTACCCTCCCATGCTAAATCTGGTTCACGCACAGTTAAGAGGTGAGTACGAGAGTACCCAAACTTAAGCGGCTAAATAGATACGCTGAAAGTCACCGAAGTAAAAAAAAAAGCCTGGCCAGCGCTGAAGGTGCATGCACAGTCACAGCGAAAGCTAATGATATGTGGGTTTTAACGTCCCAAAACCACCATATGATTAGAGACGCCGTGGCGGAGGGCTGCGGAAATTTCGACCACCTGGAGTTCTTTAACAAGCACCCAAATCTGAGCACACGGGCCTACAACATTTCCGCCTCCATCGGAAATGCAGCCACCACAGCCAGGATTCGATCCCGCGACCTGCGGGTCAGCAGCCGAGTACATTTGCCACTAGATCACCGCGGCGGGGCACAGCGAAAGCTAGAACAGCGGCCTTTCAGTCTTTTCTAAACACTGACTGGGTAACTGCTTCAAGCACACTTGCTTGATATCCTCTACTGCATTAATAATAAAAAAATTGGGGTAGTAGGCTGACACTCACTATGCTATTTTTCGTCATTCTTATGAAGAGCGTGGTATCCGCTTAACACTAGCAAGGAATTTTTCGCCAATGCATGCAGTGGCTGATGACGATGAGGAATCCTGCCTGAAGTGGGTATGCGTCACAGCTAATAGGTGAACAGGAACAAGCTTTTGCAATAGGTTGGAGCATTGGACGACCCATTCATTACGCTATTCACATTGTGCGACGACTGGTTGTTCTTGCGCTGTCTTAAAGCGCTTTATAAGTCGTATTACCATCATCGCTTTCCCAACATCAAGTCTGCCTAAGACAGGTTTACGAAAAAGTCCCAAGCACTGGCGTGGGTCAGTCAAATAAGCTCCATAGGTCAATTTCAAATGTCTCATGTTTGGATGGTCACATGCAAGTCAACGCTGACGAAAACAAAGTTGCTCACAAGAGGCGAATTTTTCGTCAGAAGTCGTCGATGCCTCGTTATAGACCCGGAGCCCACGGAAGTGAAGTTGAAGCTTATGTGGCTTCCTGAGCGCTTAGAGGACGCCTATGTGTGCGAGGCACTGCAAGCTTTTGGGAAGGTCAAGACAATATCACAAGAAAGCTGGAAAGTAGCGGACATGGAACAAATGCGGACGCTAAATAGGGATGTTGTTTTGTCCCTTGCTGATGGAGTTCGCATTGCGGATATTCCTCACATTCTTGTTGTCTGCGGAGTGCAAAGCCTCGTCTTGATACCTGGCCGCCCACCACTTTGCCTTCGGGGCAGTAAGGTTGGACACATCCGTCGAAACTGCAAGACCCCTCGCTGTGACAACTGTCGACGCTTCGGTCATTCGGCCGAAGATTGTGTTATGACATACGCCAACAAGCTGCGACAGCACACAAAACAGCCAGATGATAACCTACAAGAGCGTATTATGGATGCCACCGAGGTTTTGGATGCAACGGGAGACACTCCGTCAATGTCATATGCTGCAAGCTCTACCACAAGGAATCCAGAAGAGAAAAGAAAGTCACTCGCTGTTGACACAGTTGAAACTTCTGCGTGCAAAGAGCCAAGTGAATCATGCAAGCAGCATACCCAAAACGACTCCGCACCACTCCTAGCACAAGTAGGAGTTCCTTTGGAGAGTGCTGTTGCGCTCACCCATAAAGATGCCGAAGAACCACCAGTACAAGATAGAGACTCTGGGCTGGATGCCGCAGAAAGTTCATCACCTGCTTGCGCTGCAGCTCCGCAGCAGCTTTTTCATCATGGTGCAGTGTCGGAAGATGATATGCAGATCTCTACGGATACAGCAATACTGAAACGTCGCGCATCGTCCAGCTCGGATTCAAGCAAAGGGAGTGACACAGCGTCAGTGACTAGGGAGTCACGCCGTCGCTGAAAGTCCACGCCAAAGGGGAAGTGTCACCGATCCCGATCTAGGAGGCCTGCTGGGGGCTCACGGGAAGCCTCAGCGCCAACTCTTGGGACTGATCAAGTAGGACGATAAGCGAATTAGAAGGTAGTCACCATGGCGCAGTCTGAGCGACTCATATTTGCCACCTTGAACGTACGCGGCCTTAGGTCTTCGCAGAAACAAGCACAACTCCGTAGACTTCTTAATCGGTAGCGTCTCGACTTTGTCGCCATTCAAGAGACAAAGATCGAGAGCGAGGAAGAGACCGAGAAGGCCCTGCGGCCTTTTCTGTCTCAGTTTAATGTATGTGTCTCACATGCTAAAGGTTTATCTGCGGGCTGTTGGTTGTTTCTGAGAAAAAGCCTACCCTGTTCAGCATTGTGCACTAGTGTTGATGAAGAGGGCAGGTATATATGCTGTGATTTTTTGTTGCAAGGAGTGCCATGGAGAATCATCAATCTATATGCGTTTAATGATGTTCCGAAACGGCTTGAGTTATTTGAAAAAGTGCGTAATTTAATTGACGTCGACAGATGCACGGTACTTATGGGAGATTTCAACTGCGTATGTGAAGCTATTGATCGTTATAATTCGTCTGGAAAGAGAGACAGGAGTGGTGAGCTTTTATCCGGTATTGTGGATAATGCAGGACTAATTGACATCGGGGTCTCGAATCGGGCAACAGCATATACAAGAGTACAAGGCAGCTCTCATGCTCGCCTTGACCGGATGTACGTGCCCTCATCACTCCTATCTCGTAAAATTTCCTGCAGCACCGAAGCTGTATCATTCTCAGACCATTGTATTGTCATAGCGCAAATTGGCGAAAATCGTCACAAACAATTCCGTCCCCAGTGGGCCCTTTGGAAAATGAATGCAAAGCTCCTCTGTGATCAGGAATTCATGAATCGCGTCCAGATGGCATTGAGGCAATCTTTTTCGAGTGGTTTTCATATCTTCGCTGCTTGGGAGCTTTTTAAACAAGAAGTTCGCTCTATAGCTTTAGAAATTGGGGCTGTTAAGTCTTTCTATAGAAAGAATGATGAAAAGATACTTGTTAAAAGTCTTTGCAATCTTTATGAGATGGAATGCGAAATGCCGGGAAAGTACATCAAAGATATTGAGAATATTAAGTGCCAACTACAGAGATATGATGCTGCTCGCTACCAAGGGGCACGTATTAGATCTCGGAACCAGCGCACTTTAAATTCTGAGCAACCGATGCGCCAAGCTTTACTTGATGAGCAACGCCATGCAATTTCTAAAGTTATTCCAGACTTGTACTTTAACGATGTGCTCATAAAAGATAACGGAGACATTACTTTGGCGTTCGAAACGTACTATAACAGCTTATTTAGCTCACCCTCTGATGATCCTGACGCTCACCTCAAGGCTAGTTTTGTTTCTCTTGTGAACCCCTTGAAGGACAGTGACTGTGAAGTCATTAATGGGCCCATTACTCTACAGGAAATCAAGCAAGCAATCGACAACTTGCCTTTATTGAAAACACCGGGGCCTGATGGCATCTCAGGCGAATTTTACAAAGCTTTCAAGAAAACGCTTGTTCCTATATTGCTGAATATTTTTCAGATGAGTTACGACATGGATACACTCCCACAATCTTTTTGCAAAAGTCACACTGTGTTAATACCGAAAACAACTGATAAGGAAAAACTTCGCTTCGTTGAGGGCTACAGACCAATATCGCTGTCAAATGTGGACTACAAAATTTTCGCAAAAGTATTAGCAAATAGGTTGCAATTTGCTATGTCGATCCTCATTGGGTCTCATCAGACATGTGGGATCAGAGGTCGATCCATACAAACCAATATACATGTCGCTCGAACAATGCTTCAATACTGTCATGGTTCTCAAGAACATCTTGCAATGCTACAGGTAGACCTTGCAAAAGCTTTTGATCGTGTTCGTCATTCCTTCCTTTTTTCTTTTCTCGAACAAGCTAATGTTGGCAAAGTTGTTCTTAAAGGCGTTAAATTATGCTATAATGAATGCTCAACTCGTCTGATAGTTAATGGTCAACTCTCCAAGCCAGTTTCTATTCGCTCTTCTGTAAAACAGGGATGCCCGATGTCACCTCTTTTATTTGCACTTTATCTAGAACCACTGTGCTTAAGCATAATACAGTCGAGTTGCATTCATGGCTTTAGAATATTAGGCAGTGAGGTTAAAGTATTGGCTTATGCAGATGATGTCGCATTCTTTTGCACAGATAAACCAAGTGTCGAAAATGTGGTATATACTATTGAAAAGTTTGGCGTAGTATCAGGAGCTCGTTTAAATGCCTCTAAAAGTTTAGGACTGTGGTTTGGCTTGTGGGGTAGCACACCGAACTACTTTGCAGGGATTAATTGGACAAGAACACCTCCAACATACCTCGGTGTACCATTGCATGCATATAGATTCAGTGCGCATTACTGGAAGGAACGTGTCCCTAAGCTTGAACGACAGGCCCAGACATTTGTGCCCTATCGACTTTCGATATTTGGGAGAGCTGAAGCTTGCAATACTTTCTTAGCGACAAAACTTTACTATGTATTGCAACTTATTCATTGCGCAAGATTCTATATACAACGCTTTCATCGGATTTTCGCTACTTTCATATGGTCTTCGACTTTTGAGCCCATGCGTCGTGATAATATATTCAAGCTAGTTAGTGAGGGTGGGTTAGGACTAAAACACCTTTATCTATGGCAAATAGTGTCCCGATTCTTCTTTTTTCGAGACAATTCCCATCCTGTACTCCGTTCCTTCTTGCAGGTTACACTTGTTGATTGCTTACCAGATTTAATTGTTTCATCCAATTTCTCCGAACGCCCATGCTTGTGGGGATTCATGCAGGAAGTTTACCTCGAAGTTCAGTTCCTTAAAGCTCGCTTCTCTGTAGAATACCTGTACTCAGTACCGCGCAAGGTGCTTTATAAGGACCTACTGAGTACACTCTTCCCACCTCCATTGTACCGTTCACTGTAGGCCAATCTTCCTGGTCACGATGTGTTGAAGCGAGTTCGCAAAATGTACATTCCACCGAATTCAAAAACATTCTTCTATAAACTTCACTCTGAAACATTGGCGGTAAACACATGGTTAGAAAGAAAAGGTATTTTCATTCCGTCTGTTAACTGCCGTCTATGTGATGTGCCGGAAACGATTGAACATTGCTTTGTTAGCTGCAAAGATGCCATACTATTTTGGGATGTCCTTCAGCGAGCACTGAAAATACGTTTCGTCATAAATTCTCACACAATACGTTATCTTCTGCCAGCAACACTTGATGAAGTACCATATGATATGTTTTCCTCATGGGTTTGCAAAGCTTGTGGAAGACACGAATGCAAGACCGCAATGTAGAGCCCACCACCTCTTCAAGCGCACACTTCATTCAAATGGCTATCCACCTAAAAAACATCTACGACGAGCTAGACTTAAGACCGGACTGGTACTCTGTCTTAGACAACTGTTTGACCTCACCCCTTTTTTGTTTGTATAACACGATGTGAAGAACTCTTCATGTGAGGAACTCACGCTGTGTTAGCTATTTAGTGTTTATGAGTAACGCTTGAGCGCTTACTTTGGCGATTTGATTGTACTTTTGTTCGCTTGATATTGTCTTTATTGCCCAAGTACTTTAATAAATACCATGAAAAAAAAAAACTGGCGTGGGTCAGTGGTAGAATACTGGTCTGCCACCCACCTGATTCGGGTTCGAGACCCACTGTGTCATTGGTACTAGGTTTTTTTTTTCTTTTTGACTTCGTGCGTTCTGGTAGCGCTCATTCGTGGAGGGGGTGGAAAAATAATTACGACAGCACGTGACCCAAGTTTTGGTCTCATAAGAGCTTTCAATGTAAAACTGGCAAAACATTAGCTCCTAGAGTCGATCCACTCTTGCTGCAAAAACTAGTTTTGTTGGTGGTGTTGATATTGTTAAGGACTCTGGGGAATGACGAAAAATTGTAAGGACAGACTAAATCACGCGCCAAGCCACTAGTGACTCTGCAGTCCCCTAAACAGACAAGCTCATCAGGCTGCTGAAATACGTGCTTGTGTATCGCTTCCAAATCAATGTTTAGAAATATGAAATTGTTCCTGCGATGAAGACGCAGGGCAAGGCAGTGCGAAATAGGCTTTTCTGTGTTGGCTACATTTCAAGAGTGGTGAAAGATAAATCCTGAGGCATACGGAGTAATTTTGTTTGTGGAAGGCTTTGTGCATAGAATGGCTGATTTTGGCAACGGGTGTCCGCTGTGAATTCGTACGCGTAAAGATGTTAACGACCCCCGAAAAGCTGAAGCATGGAAACATTCACGGCAGGGGAGGGAAGGAGGGAGGGGTCTTAATTTCTTCAGTTCGCTCTAATTACGACCCTGCGTATGTTCGAGGGGCCAGGTGGGCAGAGGTCATAGCTGTGGACGACAGAGGTGTGACTGTCCCTTTTCCAATCAACAATAGTCTGTCATTTATTACTTGTGCGATGTTTAATGGCTGTGAGACTGTGTAATCTGCAAATATTTGCAGGGACACACTGAGGCCGCTGCTATTAAAATCAGGAGGGCGGTTCACATCTTTGAGTCAATCCCAGCCAATATTCTTAAGAAAGCCACACAGATGGCTCATTTCAGAGTAACAGTTTTGTGGCAATCTCTCATGGGGGTGAAGGGCGAGGTCAACGGATCCAAGAGGGAGGGGTTGAAGATAAGGTCTCCAACGTTTGAGGCAGCCTTATTCAGCATCACCACGTGACTCAGTGTCCATGTCATTTCTGTGTATGAGCAGTAGAGTCGTGGGCATACCTAAAGTCGTGACATTTTGTGTATTTCAAGCCTCATTACCTATTATTACTTTTAATTGATTGCTGCAGAGAGTGAATGGTGCTATGCTGTTGTAGTAGGATGGCCAAGAGCTGAAAGAAAAGGCGTCACCTGTAATCCAAATTCACCCTAGTTCTAATTCGAGCCAGAGGGCAGTACGGTGCACTCCTAGAAGGAACACACGAGGGTGTGGTCGGTGGTGCACGCAGCACTAATTGCTTATGAGATATGTAAGTGTGGCGCGTGCGCATATTTTCATGTTGGCGGTGCGCTCTCTGCGTCGTCTGGTACTTCTCCGCTAGCGTTTCGCATGTGCCGGCTGTTTCCGCATTACATTTTCGCAGTGCTGAGCAACTTGTACAAAGTCAGCGCATTTCCGATGGAGGCGGAAATGTTGTAGGCCCGTGTGCTCAGATTTGGGTGCACGTTAAAGAACCCCAGGCGGTCAAAATTTCCGGAGTCCTCCACTACGGCGTCTCTCATAATCATATGGTGGTTTTGGGACGTTAAACCCCACATATCAATCAATCAATCAATCAAAGTCAGCGCAAAAGAACGAAGCACAAAAAAAGGACAGAGTGCGAGTGCTGTTTCACAACTGACGTTTAATGACACAAAAATAACACAACGAAAACCAATGCATGCATGCCCAGAAAAAAAATCAGGTAACGTCAAAGATACAAGCTTTATGATCCGCTTGTTTAGTAAACAAATATTTTATGGCCGAAAAGTTATACGGTTAAGGTATGCTCCTATCGGACGTCAGCTGCAAGGTTGCCTGTCGTGGCTAGTTTGTGCCACATTTGTTACTATTCGGCCTCTTTTGGCGAGATGAATTTCTAGTTGGTGCCATAGTTGGATTGGCGCTACTTTGAAGGAGGATTGAAAGAGAAAGGACAGGGAGGTTAGCCAGTTCTCAGACTGGCTGGCTAAACTTGAGATTTTGCGCATTAGGTATCTAGTGACCACTTTTTTTACTTTTTGCAGGCAAAATACATTGTGTTTAAACTTTTATATTGGTGTAGCCTATGCACGTGCGCATCCTCTACCAACCCGTATTATGTGTACATCGAGACACCCTGGCGCAACGTCTGGCACGCTTGCAGATACAGAGTAGCGAAGTACACACATGTTGTAAAATGCATTACCAGCATATCCCAGCTGCCTGCCATCTGTGCTGTTGCTGCGCGCAAGTTTTTACGTGTCATTTTGCTGTGAAGTGCACGTTCTAGTGCGAGTTTCAGAGAATAGAGATCCGCGGACAAATGAGGCTGGCCTGTTCGCTTTAACTAGATTTCATTTTACCAAAATTGACTGGTGTTATGTAAGCTCAAATATATAGTTTGGTTTTCAGCGTCAAGGACAATCGTATTCAACATTCGATGTTACCGCTGACTTCCTGGCTGCAATACTCTTATATAATTTTGTGTCTGACAAGAACTTATACCTTTTTTATATAGAATATATACAGGCATAACGACTAAAATAATTCGTTCAATGAATTTAATTGGCTCTTATCAGAAGGTTTCTATGGCCATACCTTTTCAAAGTGGTGTTGTTTGTTGATTAGGAATAAAGACTGCTTATTTATCCACTTCCGCTCTGTTTGTCTACAAATATGGCGAAAATTTTGAATGACACAACTATATTTAATATAGTTCTGGCTCCTTTTGAAGTTCATTCGACGGCAACTAGACCACCGCGGTGAGGCGCAGAAGCTTTTATTCCCATTTTGTTTTTCTTTGCAACTTGTTAATACACATTTTACAACTTCATATTCGTGACAAAAAAAAAAAAAACGTCAGCGGAGCCGTGGTGGACGCTAGCATAAAACACTTTCGTGTTAAAAATTGGCCCGAATTGGACCGAACTTCAACGACTTTGAGCGTATTTATCTATATATCTATCTATCTGGCCGCCTCCGACCTTTAGCTCTCCTGGCCGTTTGGATAATGGTATCGATACCAAACTTGGTATCACATATCATGACTGTATGAAAAACATATTTGATTAGTCACAACATGAAAATCATGACATGTATATCAAGAATGTCATGCTTTACGTTTCATGGTCCTGCAGCTATTGCGACGGTTTTGTTCCCATGGCATGTTGCAAAACTGGTATGGTATGACATGATTGCGTGGCCAACACAAGCGACAGACCCTAACATGAAGATAATGACATGCGTGTCATGTAACAACATGGCTACATGCCACGCTCATGATGCGCTCGCAGCCGTATTGCTAGCGTCACATATACCAAATTTGATATAATGGTACGTGAATGGATTACGCAGGTATGATACTAGTGCAAACAAGATAAACATGAGATGCGTGTCATGTAACAACATGACTACATGCTACGCTCATGATGCACCCACGGCCATTTTGCTAGCTGCACATCTACCATACTCGGCATTACACGAAGACATACACGACGACAACGGACGACATAGGTGACACATTCATACATGACAATCACGACATTTGCATCATATAACAACATGACTACATGCCACGTTCATGATGGGCTCGCGGCCGTTTCACTAGCTTCACGTATGCCAAATTTTTTATTACATTACGTCAATGAATGACGAAGATATGTGACTGGTGCAAACATGATAATCATGAGATGCGTGTCATATAAGAACATGACTACATGCTACAGTGGAGGCGCCAATACCTTTCGACGTGACGCTGTGCGAGTGCTCGCCGGCGCTCATTCCGTCGCGTCACGCCGGTGTTGCCACGCCAGGTGCCGGTCCTGCCATATACCCGCAGGCGCACGCCGCGCAGCGTCGCTTTGACACATGAACGCTTCAACGCGTGCGGCGGTTTATTGTCAAGAAAAGAGGGTGACGCAGTGTTGGCTAGGTAACGCATCGGCGCGACATGCAGCATGTCGCTATTCGTACTGGTTGCCGTCGGTCTCACTGACGGACGCTGGTCGTGCTGGTCACGCCTGTCGTCAGACTGTAGAGTGCTCGCGTTTTGCTAACGTATCAACTCTGTGCCTAGCGTGCGCGCGCGTCAACGCTACATTGGAGTACGTTGGACCCTTCATGATGCACTCGCGGCCATTTTGCTAGCTCAACATATACCAAATGGGGTGTTACGTAACGTCAATATATGACGAAATATATGACTGGTGCAAATATGATAATCCTAACACGCGTGTGATGTAAGAACTTGAATAGATGGTGAAGTTGAACGACACATCAAAACATGATAATCATGACACGGAAGTCATGTACGGCATCATTTACCTCCACCTCGTAACGTTGTGTTGATTTCAAAATGATTGTGTTGATTGTGAGCAAGGTTTAAACCTTTCTCAATCGTGCTTCGCATGTCATCGATATCCTCTGTACGTGTGATCAACCAATTTTTTTACTCTCTCTGTCTTCCATTATTAGACATTCATATGGTGTTTCTTTTTCTTTCAATACAGTTTCAGCAAGTACTGTGGATATGTGATGGAAAACCTGCTTGCCACGCACACAGGCTGGGTTCGATCCTTACTCCAGCTCAGAAATTTTTTGTTATTTGTTCTACTTGCATCGTCCTCAATTTTTCGTTCACGAACAAGGTGATAATTTTTCAGTCACAACAAACGACGCCCAAGCCGACGCCGAGGCCAGTGTCGGAATTTTTGCGAAATGGGCTCTAACGCTATAGCGGGAAAATTCATGTAAATCCGCAATGGAGCCCGGGGATTCTGCGTGACAGTGAACGATTCTACTATACAAGGCTATGGGAGTGCTTACGAGAAAAACCCGATAATGGCATCGTATCACTTCAACGTTAACTGTAAATAACGTGTTGCCTAACAGCTTTTATAACAATGACGTATTAATTTGTGTGAATCGGGAGCGATAGTGAGCAATCGCACAACCCAGAGGAATACGGGGAAGGCCACTTCTCATGATGTGCAAATCATTGCACCGTAGCTTGAAGTTCATTTCAACCAAACTGATGTCTCTTGAATAAAAAATGTGGGTACTTTCATTACGTTGGACTATCCTTTGAGCGTCAAGTAGTCGCTTTGTCTAATAAATCCACGCTCAGTCCCGTAGTCAGGGGTATAAGGGAGTTCAGAAGCCTACCTCCTCTCACACAGTGTTGCTTCTTCACAACAGGTACATTCCTGAAAACGGGTGCTTTCCTAATATAGTTCAAATAGTAAAGGCCTTCCCCAACTATCTCCGTGCTTCCCATAAAACAAATTGTTTGCCACGGACTTGCTCGCGATATATCCGTAAGTACATAAAATGCACAAAGGGGTCACTTTTAATCGCAACTTTGGACTGAAATAAAATAGGCAGATCCCACGTACAAAGAAAATTGATGATATGCGAAGTATAAATGAGAAATCTTGACTGTATCACTTTAAAATCAGCACAACGTTACGAGGTAGAGGTGAATGATGCCGTACTTGACTTCCGTGTCATGATTACCATGTTTAAATGTGTCGCTTACCTTCGTCATCTATTCACGTCACGTGATACCACATTTAATGTATGTGGAGCTAGCGAAACGGAAGGGAGCACGCTATGAGCGTGGTATGTTGTCATGTTCTTATATAACACGCGTGTCAGGATTATCATGTTTGCACCAGTCATATATTTCGTCATCCATTGATGTCACGTAACACCAAATTCGGTATATGTGGAGCTAGCGAAACGGCCGCGAGCGCATCATGAAAGGCCCAATATACTTCAATGTAGCGTTGACGCATGCGCACACTTGGCACAGCGACGCTATGTTAGCAAAACGCGAGCACTCTAATGTCAGACGCCAGGCGCGACCAGCGTCTGTCAGCGCGGCCTGACAGCAATCGGCGCGAAATGCGACGCGCTCCGTTTCGCGCCGATGCCTTAGAGTAACATTACTACATACTGATGCGTTATCCAGAAAACACTGCGTCTCCTTCTTTTCGTGACGAAGGGACGTCGGACGCACTGAAACGCACGTGCGTCAAAGCAACACAGCGCGGCCACCGCAAGAGCTGCAGGACAATAAAATATAAAGAATGACATTCATGACATCCATGTCATGATTTTATGTTAAGACTAGACAAAATCATACGGTCATGTTATGCCATAGCAAGCTTTGTATTGATACCATTATCGATACGGCCAGGAGAGCTAAATGTCGTAGGCGGCTAGATTGATAGATACACGCAAAGTAGCCGAAGTTCGCTAAGAAATGCTTCGCATTTAAAAAAAATGGCAGCATATCCACAGAGTGAATGATGAAGAGTGGGGTGAAGCATTCGTCCGTTCATTAGTTTTTGCTTCCGTGCGTCCATGCGTCCATCTGTGTGACCGTCCATGCATCCATCCGCCCGTCCTTGCGTGCGTCTGTTCATGCGTCTGTCCCTGCGTTCGTCCATGCATCCGTCCCTTCGTCCGTTCATGTGTCCATCCATGTATCTGTGTGTCCGTTCGTCCATCTATTCAACACTCCAAGTACCACCATCTCGCATCTTTTCATCATATATTCCCCATATAAAAGCACCGCCATCCAGCGGACATTCCAAAGACTAAACGAGAGGTGGCACACGCACACTTTCTCACTGCTTGCGCTTCGGGTCTACTTCCCACCTTTAACCACCTCGAGTTCATGGTATATACTAGTTCATTTTATTTATGGCACTGCGGCTCAACGCTCGCTAAACCTTTCTAAAACTGAGGAGGTTACACCCAGCGAGTATAACGTAGCAACCCTTTCTTGTCAGATAGTTCTCAATGTACATGCCAATGGCTGCTTTTGGGGATGGCAGCGTGCGCATTAACTAAAAGCCGAATGCTCCTGTCTCTCACTCCCCATTAGCAGCCATTGGCATGTACACTGAGCATTATTTCTTATTGTTCAACAATGCACAGAAAAAATTTCTCACCGGCACCATCTTAGAGGTCGAATGTTATACTTGTTACACACTACAACGGTTACGAGGACGAACGCGTGCCGTTATAGGAAGCTTCGCCCCTAAAACAAATTGTGGTAGAAGCCCCGACTTGCATACCGCTTGGCATGAGATCGTCTACCAGACTGGCATTTGTCTAGTTTGCACCTTGAACTTAGGAAGCACAATGAACCGCAGAGGTGAGCGGGAGTTTGTTACATTTTTGTATGTTTTTGCCAGCTGAGAGTCATTGGTTTTATTAGCGCGGAATTGATGCTGAACTGCAGTGGGTCATCATTTTCGGATAGATGTACCAATAGTTTTCGATTTGAAAGACATGTTCATTCCGCAATTTTACCTTTATTGTCGCATAGTGTTCACGTGCTCTTCGTATGGAAACATTTCTTAGTGAGAGTGCTGAAGGAAACCGTTCACACCGAGTATAGTTTTTAGTTATTTGCGCATTTATTCCTTTTATTTAAGCGCAGAAAAAGAGGTACACAACGACGCTAGCCAGTATTTCCAATATCGTACAGCGGGTGAGTGAAACAAGTGTGAGACTAAAGGAGACGGGTGTCGAGCAGTGCAAAAGCACGCTCATATCAAAAGCGTAACGTATACAATCGTTACAATGTTTCAGGGGTGCTACATTAAAGTGCATTGATTATTGCGATGCTGTCCATATAAATCACAATTCTATGTATGTGTACTGCAATGCTATTATTTGTTATTTACCATTCTTGTTTGCCTAATTAAAGAGCGTGTTTGTTCGCCGATTCTAGCAATAGCCTAATCATGTCAGTGACAATAAGGTCAAATGCAAAGAGAAAACATCAAATCGAACGTCAAGGAGACCTCTGTCTCCTTTCTGCTGACCTGCAGCGTTTAAGCTCTTGCCGTGCGTAGTTAAAGGGGCGACAGTGCAAGGTTACGTACGAAGCACTTTTCTTGTTATGAGAGAGGGAATTTACTGTAAGTACCACTGTGATCGAGTCAGCTGGAAAAAAATTGCAAACATAAAAAATAGCAAGCGAAAACCAAACAAATTTTTTAAACATCTTGTTTATTTCACCAATGTTTTTAACAACACTACTATTGTGTTCTAGGTTTGGGAAACTTACTATGAATTTGATGGTATATGTAATAAAAAATGTTGACGAATAATTACCAATAAAATTTGTTATTATAACTGGTCACGCCAAGGCAATGAATTCTCACTCATTGCCTTGGCGTGCGCTTTCATCGAATAAATAAACCGCTGTGCCCATTGGCCACACGTAATGACGCGAAGTCTGGCCTAAAAAAGAAATAGCTCCCAAATAAATGTTGGCCGGCATGACAACCATGGACGTAAGTATCACAGCGCACAATAACCACTCACACAATTTGAAGTATTTTGTTTATCCAGTAGATTTTACTCTGTCTATGTCATCGCGATTCCAAAGTGAACTTGATTCGCAGAACATGCGGGCGAATGATTTTCCACAATATTTTTGGTGGGTCCTTGTTCAGTATCACGAAGCCATACAGGCTATCTGTATGAAGAAATTGACAAATAAGTTATTTCATAGGGGACACTGCAGAAAAAACAGCCCTCCTTACTTTACTAAGGCGCGAGAATTGTTCGTGATTATTGTGCCTGTGTAATCGTTCGCTGAGGCAATCATTTCGGCTACTTTGAAATTTAGCTGTTCCCATGGCTTATTCTCGTGAGTTATAATTATAAGCCAACGTGTGAAGGAAAAGAACAAAAAGACGTCAATCTTTAAAGAAGTGATTGAATACGACAAGTCCTTCGCTTACTGCTCCAACCACGCAGAATTTCGCTTGATATGCGCAACACATTGCCCAATTATGTGTTTAGAAAAAGTGTTTAACGATTTAGAGTACATAGTACTCTACTATGGGAGAGCATAATGCCGTCCCGAGATTGTGTTATGACCCGCGTTTTGTGAAGCGACGTGGTGCTTTCTTCATGATGCGACTGTACTTCCTTGAGCGAAAGTCATCGGCTGCATTCATTGTGTACTGGTTCTTGCTCTGGCATGGTTTCACCTCCAAACAAATTGCAAACAAGAAGTTCTTTTGTTTGCGGCTCCTTTGGCGTGTTCGACGTCGTGATATCTTCGGGTAGGCGTTTTTTTTACTCGCCATACAAGTGACAAGGCCACCGGGTCCCGAGAACAGTCGTACCGCTCTACAAAATACAACCGGAAATGCTACGTCGCCGATCGACTCCGTCATTCCTTCGGCGTGTTTATTGTCTAACTGCGCCATGAGGTGTGGCACCACGATTGCGTATATGCTGTTTTATGCAGGTGGGCATGCGTCTTTTGAAAACAGATGGGCGTCATGTCTGTTTTCTTCCCCCTGTACTTAAACTTTTTTTGCGCTGACTAGTTTTGTCGGTAGTAAATGGGCAGCTGATACATAAATGCTAGCAGAGTTGTGTGAATTCTAACACACTTGAAAAAAGATACAACCAGAGTAAAGAAACGTTTTAAGGAGCTTAAGCTGTAGAGTGACATGCTAAAGTCGTATGAAAACCGTCAAGTTCCCGCAGAGGTGCGTGGAGCTGCACCTTGTTTGTGCTTGCGCTACTGCTTTTATAAATTTAAGACTTGGGGAAGGCCATGGTTTTCATCTGGATTTTCTGAAAGGGCACTCTGTAACTTGGAAAAATTTGTATTAAGTATTTTTTTACGTTTTATTTGCCTATGAAGTAAAATAAAAACAGCAAAAGATCAGGTATTAATTAGGAATACTTTTGTTCTAATTGTGGCACTAGCTGAAACAGACTGCCGCTAGACACTACATGGCTCACTCGTTCATGATATTTCAATTTTACTTGAGCTTGCTAATGGCGCATTACTCATAAAATCAGGGCAAAATAACCTATTTAGTAGACGGTAGCATGGGGATCATCGCATCACTTTGAGTTTCACAACAGAAAATTGCGCTCCAAAGACACCCTAAATATATGCTCTCGAAAACTACTGAATCATGTATGACATGATGCTCGGGATATTTGTATGTGGAAATGGTTGTAGAATCTGATTTATTAGCCTGTCTGTCTCAGTATCGCAGCTATCTAGCAAATAATGTGAGTACTACTCCTCAACATCATTTGCTATGCATCACACGCCGTCCCGCATAGAGAAGGAAATCGCAGCTCAACCAAGAAAGCGCCAGCTAAACTCACACAATTCACAGCAGACAAGAAGACGCTGCAGTGACACACCAGTTTCGCCACTTCCACATTGCAAAAATTAACGTCATACGCACAGTGTTGCCATTAATTATGGCAGGCAAAGTGAGCGTTTGGAGGCAAGCTACAATATTTAATTGAAAAGAACCTGCAAAACTCTAAAGCCTTAAGTTTGGTTAAATGGGGCAAACGTGAAAATGAACGTACACAGTACATTTCATCGAGATCCATTGACCTCAAAAAATTACTGGAGTTGGCCTCTAGGAGAGTTTGTTTCGGAACAGTGTTCCCAGTGATGCACGGTATCATCCTATGGTGGGAGGGTTCCCTGGTCTAGGAACACTCTGGCTTCTACCGCCCTGTTGGCCTTGGCGACGAGTTGTCGCTGGTCCTCTAAACGCAAGGCATTGAGAGCGTTGTTGCGCTTTCTGCGGGCAGGTGGTCTTAGAGACAGACTGTAAGCAGCGTCATGGATCGTCTGATGACCTTCTCCTTTTTTTTTTCAACGTCTCTTTTTTCTCATCTTTTATCCCCCTTACCCCCTTCCCCAGTAAAGGGTAGCCAGCCGGTCTGAGAACTGGCTGACCTCCCCGTCCTTCCTTTTTCAATCCTCCTCCTCCTCCTCCTTGTCGCTGGTCTAAATAAAAAAAAATGACGGGTGACGTGGTGCCAGTGCTGACAGCCAGCCAAAAAAAAAAAAAAAAAAAAAACAGGCCGTAGTTATGCCATATATGCATAGGGTTAGTCACAACATGAAAAATGTGGCAAATAGGCATGGCGTTGGTGTGGTTTTTTCGGCACCTAGAAAGCATGCTGGTTTATGCTCTAAGATTGGCGCCAAGGATTCTTTACGCAATGGGTGCGGAATGAAGCAAGCGGAAATGGGCGACGAAAGTGGTCTATGAAATACCACATCAATGTAGAAGGTCTTATGTAAGACAAACGGCCCGATGTGTGAATACTAAGGAGCATGCCTTGTCAGTTAGAAATACAGAAGGGGCGCACCATATACCCGCTCAATGCGATGCGTTCTTAAGATGCGAACCTTTGTTCAGAAAGATAAGGATTTTAGGAAAGAGTAGGACAGGAGCTCCTATAGAATCATTTATCATAAAAAAGGGTGTTTTTTGTGCAAGTGACACTTCACTAACCCTACATAAGGCAGAGGGCGATTTGCTGTGCAGGGTTGCTTGACATGAGGTGCACACAAACTGCTTTACTTTTTCTCCTTACGGCCTTTTCCTGTGAGTTTTATGAAGAAAAAATAGCTGCTAATGGAGATCACAGCGTGCGCGTTACCTAAAGGCCGAATGCTCCTGTCTGTCATTCCCCCTTAGCAGCCATTAACATGTGCATTAAGCACTTTTTTTATCGTTCAACAACGCACAGAAGAAATCTCTCACCGGAACCACCTTGGAGGTCAAAATCGTAAGGACCGCTATTTCGGGTATGTGCCACTGGTGGTTACGTACTACGAGGGACGCACAAGCCATGCCATAAAGAGCTTCGGCCCTAAAAAGCTTATGTCAGGCTGTTTCAAAATTGAATAAACCAGCTGATAGCCAACCTGAAGTGGGTGTGCCAAGTGAATGACAGGCGGGCATCTCGCATCATGCGTGAAACGACGTTCGGCGCCTGCACCAAGGACAAGAGGGACGGACGTGGTGAGCGACAATAGTGCGACCGCGTGACTGATAGTCGTCCTTCTCGATTGGGGCATGCATATATATGCGTATGACTTGGAAAAGGGGACACACGTTTGCCGTTGCCGCGATGGGACGTAGTGTGGAGTTTTGCTTGTCTGGATGCTAGCTATATCCGTATCGTTCAGGGAAATGAGATGTTTTTTTGTGCCACCTCGTGTTCCCCTTCTTGCGTTCTTTCCGCTTGCTCCCAGAACCCGAACCGGGCGACATCATCCGTCACAACGACCAACTGTGGGCAATCCAGCGGGTCCGAACAGCGGTGGAAAGGCTACGCCTCACCCCACAAAACGTCCCGGTGGCCTGAGCCTGGGCAGGTAACTTTGCAGGTTTTTTTGTTTCAATAAGGTTTTTTTCGTCCATCCGTACGTCGGTGTTACCCACGCGCCGTCCGTATTCTCGAACGCAATCAGTGTTCTTGACTCACACCTCGTCGTTTCGCTGGTATTCCACTGCCAACGCTTGCCCTTTTCCTATCCCAACTAGAGAGGTTTGGGAGGAGCACCTGCTCGGCTGCTCTACCTTGGCTGCACAACGCTCCTTGATGGAGCGCGCACGGGCAGCTTCCAGCTCCACTGGCGTCCCGGAATAGGGTCTTGCCACTCTAGCACGCCGATGGGCCACGTCGGCACTCTCTAGTAGACGTTTTCTGAAATAAATGTTTTTTACCACCACCACCACCACCACCACCACGCTTGCGATCGGCTTCCCCGGCTCGCGCCTCGTCGCAGTTGACGCCGCCAGTCGCAAACGCGATCGGCTTCGCTAACCTTCTTAACGCCGGCGACTGCCGGGAAAGGTACGCTAACCCTAGCGGGAAGCATGCCGTGACGGCGTCTCGCCCGTCTTCGCGATCGCACGGTAAGCAGGGGCGCGCTGTTTACATGGTCGGCGCCGCGAGATTCTCGAGGCGAGGTTTCTTTTCGCCGACAGATGGAGAGGTGGCGCCGGTGAGATATACCCACGTAAAGAGTGGGCTCGAACTTTGCGAGTGGTGGAGAGGGTGAAGTGAAAGAGAGCTAACGCGCGGCTTGCGTGCGGCAGGTGAGAGAGAGAAACGTCATCGCACACTGCTAGGAGGGCGTGCGCTACTTACCAATGCTCCACCACCAGTGGCGAGGGGAGCGGTGCGGAAAGAGGGACGGCGTTACACAGGCTAGTCAGAGTTGTTTCGCATCTAAAAATCATTGCCATGGAGACCTTGTGTCAGACATTATTGCCTTGTGATAGGTGGTTTACGGATTACAATCCTTGCACAGGAATAAAACTTTTAGCAAAACATTTTCATTTTTTTATTTCACCCTTTTGCTCTCCTTTTCTCTCTTTTTATTTGTCATCTTGTCCATCAGGTTGTTTAATGTCGCAACTGAGAAATTGTCACGTGTTCTGGAAGCGACGTCGAACATAAAGAAGACGACGACAGGGCGTGGCGGCTGATGATAATGATTATTGCTGTTTCTAAGAAGTCACCACGAGCATCAACAACTCGGCTATTGAAAGATTTCTGTGCGATAGATTGGGTTGCGACGTCATGGTCTCCTTCTGCTCACTATTTTATCGCGACGTCCCTACGACTTGATTGCTCTAGTCATGAAAAATAAAAAGTGAAACAAAGCCGGTGATTAAAACAAAACGAAGGAAAGGGGACGTACGCACCGCTCAAGAGGTTCGCTGTCAACTGATCTCCTTGGGCGTCCACTGGGCCCTCCTGCTTGCAACACGCATATGCATGCACAAAATTAAAAAAAAAAAACAACCACTGACACTGCTGCACGTGTCGCCAGTTTTATGGCCCACTTCTGAGAACAGTAGTCGGTCGAGCGGGCTTTCAGTGGTTCAAGGCCCCGGACACGGAGGCCGTATGCTAGACGCGTGGCTCTTCCCTATACTTGAAACTCCGTAAGGAAGCTGTCCGTGACACCCATTCTTTCCTGTATGATAGCTAACATGACATGATCTAGCAGCAGTCTGCAACTTGCCTTGGCCTGCGGCTATGCTCAATTTTTGCGCGTTGGTTATGCAAGCACGTGAACCTGCGTGCAAAGCGTGTAACCGAGCACCACGCTAGTTGGCCGATGTCAACAATTTACGAGACGTTCTCAGCTGGAACGTGTAAGATAGAAGTACAGCTTACGAACACTTTTGATTTTTTTTCCTCGTCACCCTTGCTGCTGTGGCTAAAGTGCTTTGCAAAGTTACGATAGGCTTGTTTACGCGAACAAAAAATAAGAACAGCTGGTAGCGTCGTGAAACCCCGATGGCATGGCGGTATCTATCTGTGCTACAATCGCTCACGTTCTCGCCATTCACAAGACGCGCCTCTTCAGTGACTTTGGGGCGTCTTTATCTCCGAGCCTGCCACAGAGAAGCGACGAGGCTTCCAGTATCTGTTGATCTCATGGCACCCTTTTCGGTGTCGCTTTCTCGTGAGAAGCGTGTGACTGAAAACGGGTTGCGGGCATGACCATAGCGGATGGCGCTGCAAGTACATTTGTTCAACTAGATCGCGCAGCTTCTGTGCTGGATAAACAGTGTTTGGAAAACAGCGCACGTTGTTTGCATTCAGTTCCGGTGGTAAAGTGCACCGTAAAAGAGCTATAGGGCAGGTCTTACGCCCACTCCAAACATTTGCATCTCCTAGATTTTACCGCTTATCCCAAAAAGAACGAAGGCCATTCTGGCTTTAGCACTATGCTTCCAAAAGCACCCACAGCATGATGTTCATAGTATGTGGAAGTTGCCTTCATTCCCCTGGACAAGAATGAATTGTCAGTACAATAGTCAACGTTATCCCTGACTTATTCGTGATATTTAGAACTGAGCAATTTAATATTTCTTGTTTTACCTTTCCCGTTATAGTGAATATCTTAAGCACGACGCACACAGCGCAGAAGCATCAACAATATGATGTTTTATTTGTTTTATGTAGTTCCTTGGGGTCAATGTATTATAATTCACCGCCTTCTATTGTTGTTCCCACGTAAAAGATGGCGCTTTTTTAGGTATGATGTGGCGTATTTTCGGAGTCGCATGATTTGCGTAAAATTAGGCGAAAAATTTGGATTTTAAGGGCACACTGATCGGTTGGTAAAAGAAACTCAGGCAAGTGGTAAATTCCTTCAATGGATAAGGGACGTTCTCTTCGAAACTCACCATCCGACAATACGGCCACCTGCTATGGTTGTTGGCCCAGAGTTTAAAGTTTTTGTTCTGTCTTGCCTAGTAAAGGTAACTATATACTTCTCGTTCGAGTTATTGCAGTTGCACTACCGACATCGTCCGTACATGTGTTGCACAGACACTATTTCGCGTCTAAGACAACTACATAGGTGATTACCTAGCGTTTTAAAAAACATCGCATGATGTATGATGGCAAGCTGTATACAAACTTTGCCGCCATATCAGAACTTTTCCTTTTTTATTATTGAGTCGAATCCAGAAACCATTGTTGGGCTAAACTTTACGGAAGTTCAAAGCACGTTCAAGTGACCTCAACATTTAAAACGTTAGTAATCAAAACGGGAAATTCCTCAGTGTGGGCTCGTCGCGGTGGTCTACTAGATGGCGGGCTCGTCTGCTGATCTGGAAGTCGTGCGATCAAATCCCGACTCGGCGGTTGAATTTTCAATGGAGGCGAATCTTCTTGAGGCCTGTGTTCTTAGATTTAGATGCACGCTAATGAACCCCACACTTTAAGAGAAAACAGCTCAATGGGAAAGTAACATCAATATTATTCCTCGAATCGTGTCGTTAGTCACCAGAAGACCAAGTGTCGTGAAGTGAATGTCCTGTGCAAATTTCGATGGCTAACGAGAGAACCAACGGCTCTTATACTCCTCCTGGTCGTGGTTGAATGGACGAAAAGATTCTGATTTTCTGAAAGCTTTGCTGGGTGCATGGGTCAGCAGCCTTTTAAAGACTATGCTCTCAATGTGGTGTGGCCTATTGTTCCGAAACTCGTCTTCTACTTCTTCGAGGTGGCTGTTGCACGTGGCGGGGGAATGAGGGGTGAAAAAATGTGGAAAGTGCATGTTCAGGGGTGAGTTCAGTGAACTGATGAGAAAGTTCTTCGGCCCATTTACAGTTACGTGGAAGAAGATAACGAGAGAAAGGAATAGTTTGTCGGGTGTTTACACTGAGCCGTGCGTTATAAGAATTTGTGGCATAGTTAAAAAAAAACTTGACAATATTGACTAGCGGTGACATTCACGCAAGTCTGACAGACATTTTAGCTCGTATATTGTGTAACCATCTGCGCCGCAGTTCTTCAGAATATCGCTGTAGCCGGGGGTGCGGCTAGTGTTTGTCACCCATAATATTTCTTGATCTGAATCCGTGGATGGCGAGTCCTGCTTGATAAGCTATCGACGTAGCTGTGAAGAACATATTTCGTTGCATAAGCTGTTATTGTGGGCGCGCTGCGTGTGTTTTTGCGGAACGACTGTTCATTAGATTGAACAGCTGGGTTCCTGTGTTCCTGTGTTCAATTTATTAAACACAGGAACACAGGAACCCAGCTTACATGCAAGACTCCTTTTCTACATGGCTTCTTTTGTGCAAAGCTTCAAGAATGAACGCCGCCACCTTAAAGTATGATCATCGTTTTCTGGATTAGCTGGCTCTGGAAACCATGTGCCTCTGCTAATCTTCAATGTCATTTCTTCATTTTTATCGCCTTGGCAAAATGTATACAAATAATATGAAAGCTAAAAAAAGCACTGTGCGTGGCATATTTTAGCATGTTTTATGAGCATACGACCAATTTAGTTGTGTGATTATGAGTAATGTAATTGAGCCGTGCTCTTCTAGCTATTTTATTTTATAAGAACTGTTTTGGTATATCTTGCAGGTAAAAGAGTCCTAGTACGGGGAATTCTGTCTTCATAGATTCAGATGCACGTTAAAGAGTTCCAGGTGGTCAAAACTTTGAAGCTCCATACTACAGCGTCTCTCATAAGGAAACCAGCGTTTTGTGACGTAAAAGCTCATCAGTTATTATCATAAAACTGGAACCGAATAAATAAGGGGCCGAAATGCCTACTGCTATACAGTGTCTATTTGTTTCTTTTCAAGTTTTGTGCCACACAGTTATCTTTAGCACAGAGAAATATGTTTGAAATTAAGGCAACGGAAATGATGATATGGCAAACAGATCTATTCGTTGAAGAAGTGATTCTTGCCGGCATGGCATACAAGCACCTAACAGAAAAGAAGCGTGGAGTAATTTTTAGAGCTTTTCAATAGGTTACAGGAACAAGAAAACGCCTCCGACGGTCCGAAACAGTGCGAGTGTTGCCACGAAAAACAAATACTTTTTGAAGCCTAGCCATCACCATTTCGCCAATGCAACAAAGAACGGTTCGTACGAAAGGAAAAACAATGTGAATTTCCTCGTAAATTACTGTTTCATGCATTGTTGATTCACTGCCGTTTATGCTACTCTTGCGCCAGTACTAGGCCAGAATGAAATATCTCAATCTTAGCCTAGTCCACATTTCACGCCTGATTATTGAAGATGCTGGACTATGTCAATTTTAGACGCAGTGTAAGTTGGAAATGTTTTGTTGACATCGGAACGGTAGTGAAAATTGGTTGGAGAAGGTCTAACTATCTTGTAGTTGCCAAGCAACTGCAACAAGAGCTTAATTTGGGCGTGTCGGTTCATCGTGGTTGTGTTCTAGTAACAGCACGACAACTTCAGGAAGAGACAAAAAGGAGAGCGCTCTTTCCTGTCCTTTTTATCTCTTCCTGAAATTGTCGCGTTGTTACTAGAACACAACCACGATTAACTGGCTGTTTCTTAGTAAGGCCTTAAACTCCAGCGATTTTTTTACCATGGCAGGATAATGGTGCTATTTATGTTCCTGAAACACTCTTGCCACGTGCACGACAGGTGAAAGGCTAAAAGAATCCGAAAATAATTTTCAAATACTGAAAAACCGTAATACCGAAACCGAAAGCCAACCGAGTGAACTTCTACGGATGGCGTAATCATTTGCCCGAACGTGCGTGATTGCTCCTAATGCCTGCCAGATGGCACTACCTGTACATGCCGTTAACCCCGATCGGATAAAACATTTTCATTGTTATAGCGAATGTATAGCGAATTGTGTGGGGCTCACAACGCAACACTACTTGCCACATATCGCACATTCATCAACACGTTAAAGGAAATCACACTCTCAACCAAGGAAGCGCCGGCCAAACCCACACAATCCATAGCACGCTGCGGTGGCACGTCACTTTCGTGACTTCCGCGAGGCAAAACTCACCGTCACAAGCACAATGTTACCATTGATTCTGGCAAGCGAGGTGAGTGCTTCGAGGCAAGCTATATTATTTGTTTAAAAAAAACTGCGGAATTCTCAAGCTTCCAATTTGTCATAAATGGCGAAAACGTACAAACAGAACATACAGAACAGTGAATTTCATCCAGATTTAATGGCCTCCAACAAAACCCCGGAGTTGGCCTAAAGTGTACTTTCCATTTAAGAAAATATATAAACCTCGTATATACCCCGCCGCGGTGGTCTAGTGGCTAAGGTACTCGGCTGCTGACCCGCAGGTCGCGGGTTCGATTCCCGGCTGCGGCGGCTGCATTTCCGATGGAGGCGGAAATGTTGTAGGCCCGTGTACTCAGATTTGGGTGCACCTTAAAGAACCCCAGGTGGTCAAAATTTCCGGAGCCCTCCACTACGGCGTCTCTCATAATCAAATGGTGGTTTTGGGACGTTAAACCCCACAAATCAATCAATCAATCAAACCTCGTATATTATTTTTGTGCTGTACGCGCATTGTCTGTAACATTTTACAATCTAAGTAAGTCTAATAAACACTAGGCAGGAAGTTTTGTTGCACTTAGCGAAATAATGAAACAAACATAGTTGCTTTGACGGGGTGAAACCACGATGTGATTATCATAGATGCCGTAGTCGAAGATTCTAGATATTTTGACTTTTTGGCGTTCTTCAATTAGGGTGCACAGATATCGCACAGTGCGTGTGCTTCTAGCGTTTCGCCTACATAGAAATACAACCGCCACAGTCGAGGTTGAGCCGGCGAGCTCCGGATCAACAGTCGAAGCCCATAAGTCATCATAGCAAAATGCGAATGAGCAAGGACCGGATATTAGCAACCAAGCTGTTTTCACCGGCCATAAAAAACTTCGAAGCGTCCAAGTGTGTACACAAGCTGTCATCATCATAAAGAGGTATTTCTTACAGAGTTTGGACAAACCTAAGAGCTCTCCGCTGGTTCGCTGAAAATGAAGAAGGCAACATACCAGCAAACACCAAATAAAAGTTTTATACACCTGTAATCAGTAATAGAAAAAGCTCTCATGAACCACCATGATCTAGCAGTAGTAAACAAGGCTGTTTTAGTGACACCTACAAGGATACGGCACGGGAAATACGACAGCAGCCACGTAAACTCTCCCAAGCGATGGAAACTCTGCGCGAACGACAACATGCCAGTACATCTATGTGAATGCTAGGTTACCGCGCGAGTTTCTGTCTCTCGAACTGCAACATTGGGGCATGTCCTGCACTCTGTTACTGTCTGTGCTTTAACTAGAACTTTGTTTGCACTGCGGGTCTACCTATAAACAGCATAGCATCACTTCGCTAAAGCCTAGCAACAACCTCGAAACAACCTAGCATTTCCAAGTTCGTGCGCAGCAGCAATCTAGAAGCATTTGGATTAGACTTCAGATTCGTACAGATTTGCTATTTCAAGTCTTGAGTGACGTGGTAAAAGCACCGCTATTTTTTTCAGGCATAATAAAAGGGCGTTTTAGGCGCAAATCGGCAGTGAAAACAAAGTGTCAGGCCCCCAACAAGGTAAACACACGGACAGTAAGGCTTTACGCAAATGCGAATAATTTAAAATGAAGACTCGTGAGACCTTGTGTCTACGAAAGGATAAAATAAATGTTATCATTTACGGGGGCACAAGGGCACGGACAGTGTAACACAGTCGCGAAATCCTCTTTTTCCGGCCCCATTATAACAGCACATGGTCTTTCCATTTATTCTGTACCACGGTGAGTCAAGTGTCTACAGCCAAATCGGCACACGCGTGGGTGCACGTCATTTCGACAAACATGAGAGTGGCAGAGCAGGAACAGCCGGATCGATAAGAGACCAGAACCGAGAGATGGCGTCTGTTTGTCTGGTGGAAGCGCATAGAGCCAGTTTGTCCGGTGGCCACCTTAAAAGTAAATTACAAACCTTACGAAGTCATGCGCACGTCCAGTTTTCCTTTTCTCTTTCTCTCTTCACCAGCTTTATCTTTTCCTCTAATAGCTCTCCGCGGCTTCACATTCGCCAACAACTCCCGTCGTGTCACCGCGAACGGCGTACGCTCTACGGCGCGTCCCAGTGCACTATATCGGTTACTTGCACAAAGTCTGTTACAGCAAGAGGAGTAATTTCAACCCTGTAGAGTAGCGAAAGTTGTGTGTAAAGCTCCCTTTTCTCGAATAGTTAGTGTTTCACGTCAACATGAATAAAGATCTTAAACTACTTTCGATAGCAAGACTTTACGCTAAATAGGTTCACATAAGCGTTGATGTCGACAATGGGTGCGTGTACTGTCACGTAGTGTTGTCACTTGTAGAGCAGGAATTCCAAAGCGGTGTTGGGGCAGCCACTTCGTTTGGGCGGAACGCGCGCCTTAAATCGGCGTTGGTATCCGACTGGTGCACCGACCGCTTCAGCGCGTGTCATAAGAAAGAACGCCCGCGGCTTGGCACTGCGCGCTGTTTGTATTCACGCTGGTGTCTCTCATGAACACGTCAAGTCAGCAGCATAAAACTCGATACAATCACTCAGGCATCATCATACTAGGTGCCCAGTTTTACGCATGTGAAGGAGAAAGACAAAAATAATTATAGTCCATATTAATCGCGTCAAAAAGACACCACGTGGCAATACGCATATGCAGGCCATTAGCAATAGTTGTTACGTTCACCATTTCGAAACCCCCACATCATTAAGAGACGCCGTAGTGAAGAGCTCCAAGTATTTACACCATCTGGGTTCTTTGACGTGCATCTAAATGTAGGCGCACAGGTCTCAAGTATTTTGCCTCCACCGCAGCCGGGATTTGATCTGGCGACCTGCGGGTCGGAAGTCGAGTGCCACAGCCAAAGTATACTACCATGGCGGGTAATATTCAGACATTTAGGCACGAACCCCGCAATAACCAATGATAGGCACTGCAATAACACTTTAATAGCTCTTCTGAACCTTTCAGGCATGCTCATATACTGACAGGGGGATAGGAGCACAAAGATCAAAATATGTATTTGCCTAAAATCTCTTCTCCACTTTTTAGGATCACCGAAAGGGGCATTTCGTTCGTCGTTCGATTAGCTAAGAGGAAATAATGGATAACTGTCAGACTGCGCAAGATCCTGCAACTCCTTTCCGACTTCTCTCCCGCAAAAGATATGAAACAGAAAAAAAAATCGAGCCATTTCATTCTGTGAATGAGCAGCGGAGCTGATAAACTCACGACATACAGAGGGCGCACAAGTCTGAGCAAAAGTAAGAACATGTGTCACCACGCCCGGGTCTTAACGAGTACGGTTTCCATCTTGGTAAGAAGCGCAGCCACTGTTACACAGAACACACAACACAAACGCTTGTGTTGTTTGTTCTGTGTAAAAGTGGCTGCGCTTCCTACCAAGATGAATTCATACCAACTGGCCCGATACAATTCTTTATTGAGTACGGTTTGGCAGGAAGACCTCCCCGCAGCGCCTCATCACAGACAAAAAGCACACTACGAAACTGCTGGCGCATGTGCCTACAACGCTCACTTGGTGTGCACTAGTACCGAAGTACATCTAGGGTATAAGCCCCTTTCTAATTTAGTACATTCTACTTTAAAACTTTTCGTTTGAGCTGCTTCTATCTTTTTACTGCAGAAAAAAAAATGTCGCGCACATTGCTCCCATGGCTGATCTGACGCAGAATGAAGCGACTTATATTACTAGAAGAAAGGAAGAAAGGAAAAGAACTTTATTTTGGTCCTGCGATACGCGACAGCAAACCAGTATATTTGTGAGTATACAAGATTATCGTACTAAATATATAGCGACCTCAAATGTTGTCCTCAAGATTACCTCATTTGCTGAACGACCAGATTGTTGGTAATGTATTTCGTTTCTCGTGTTGATCTCATGCCATTTTCGATTTTGTTATCTTGTGTGCAAGTAAAATCCCTTCATTAATGTTTTACAGTATAGGGACAAGATTTACTTGTATTTCGTTTATTATGTATCAAGTATAAATATTATACATATATGACCTGCTGTAGAAAGATTATTTCGGCTCTTCAGCTCCTGCATTATTTTTTTTGCTTTGTACTGGTGTTGGGGGCTTGTCCACCAGTTATAAGCCGCTTATTTCCTCCATTCGCCTTATGCGCATCTCTATTAGTTTTGTGGAAACCAAAACATACATATAATGAAGGTGAGGAAGAACAGCATCGACTGGTCGCGCAGGTGATCGAAATGCTCGGCCTTTAGTTTTGGCTGAAATGAAAGTCTTTTGCTACTGCTATACTAAAATCGACAAGTACCGCTCACTGAGCGAGTTGATGCATGACAAAATGATATTGCTTTAGCGCAGCTGCATATTATCTGCATAGTATCTTTCCTTTACGCTCAAACTGAGCTGCGCTAAAGCAATAACTATGCTATAATGCCATAACTTTCCTTCCCCTCTCCCCTTCCCCAGTGCAGGGTAGCCTACCGGGGCTCATCCCTGGTTAACCTCCCTGCCTTCCTTTTTATGTTCTCTCTCTCTCTCTGTCTTCGCTTCGCGATGCGAGTCGTCTTGTTGGACCTCTCGCCCACGCACACCTCTTCTTGCACAATATTAATTAATGTGTGCTACTAAGCGGCGTCGTTGTAATGTCCACAGCTACTTCCTTCGTCGTTCCGTCTAGGCACATTTCTCTTCAGGAGTCTTAATCATACGTCATATCAGCTGCAGAAGAAAAAGGGGGGAGGGGGCAGCATCTTGTCTCAATTCTCTTATGGTACTTTAGCGGGAACCACCACCACGACCTCGAGGAGTCTCAGGGAAGCAGCCACGAACAGTATGGCGTTGATGTAGTGCACGCTAAGTCGACGGAACCCACGTCGTAAATGTTTCGCATTAAAAGAACTATACAGATGCGAAGTTACGTGCGTTTTTTACCCTTTCCAGGTCAACACTTGCACCACAATGGAGTATTACGGCAGGTGTAGAAGCGCAGAGAATGAATTTTGTGGCTGATTACTTGTGAAAGTTGCAATATCAGCTAGTGCTCCCCTCAACGTGGAGCCCACTAGTCCCGCTTTTGTTCTAGCTCAGCCCACTGGGCGGAACATATTGTTGCAACTATTCGGGCCTTCTTTGCTTTCTGAGCGTTACTAAACATTTCTTGCGCGCGTGACTCATGTGCATCTCTACGCCATGACAGCACGATGAAGCCAGCGCGCTTTGAATCTCTGTAAAAAATACCGAAATGACAGTGGCGCTGTATTGTTGACGTGTGATTTACAAACTTCAGTGAATAGTTCAATGCTCGTGACAGCTACTCTGTTACATTGACCGCATTGAAAAGCTTGCATTAATTGGTGTTAAGACAAGTTCGAAAGACTTGTTGCAGTGCGCAACCGTTGAAAAACACGGGTGTCGAGCATTTAGAGCTGTACCGCAACTAGCTTCAGCAGCTTCCCCATTTGCAGTACGCCAAGATATGAGATCAGGGCTCTGTATCACAAGAGTGGTAACGAGGCACGTAACACAGACATCAGCGAAAACTTTCGCTACGCCATTTCCTAAAATTTGCGACGAACTGGCTCGAAGAACTCTCTCTCCAAGACAGTGCAGTTTGGGCATTCACTGTTATTTTTTTTACAACCACCTCTGTCATAAAATTGCCTTACAGTTAGCGTATGTTCAAATCCCGGGAAGCCAAAGATATTTTATGAGCAGTCGCCCGATTCTTTATGGACAACTGAGTGGTATAGCGGCATTACAGCTGAGGTTTTAATTTATTTGCGTCTGTGTTCTTATCGGCTCTAAAAAAATACTCAAAACTTCATATTTTCTTCGTTATTCTTACTTTGCGCTAATTAACGGCGGCGATCGTTACTTTTAAGAAGCAGCGTTGATAGAAGCAAAAAAAAAGGAAGATGAACACAAAGCCAGAAAATTCTAGTAAGCCGCCGTATATAAGATCTGGCTGCCTCATAATCCTGAAGTGCGCCGCCGTGGGCGCCAGAAGTGCCATTCCCTCAGTGTGACATCATGCATGGCTTGAAAGGAAAAGAAAATATGGCCGCGTAGCATCTGCGGAAGCAAATACGTGATGCGGGAAATGAATACGGCTTATAAGCCTGTTTTAGTTGCAAGAACAAAATAACTGTGGAAACGACGGTGCATCTTGGGTTACGCAAGGCGGAGTCTTGGTATGACGAACAAAACTTATGCTCCTTCTATACAAGGAATGAAGCGCCTCTTTCGAGCGATTCAAATTAAAAACAATAATTGGCGTTTTACGTGACAAAACCCTGACATCATTATGAGGCATGCCGCGCAGTAGAAGGCTGCAGATATTTCGGCCACCTGTTCTTTTAAGGAAACGAAATCACACAATAAACGGTGCTCTAGCATTTCACTGCCATCGAAATGCGACCGTCGCTGGCGGTATCGGATCCATGACCTTTGGGTGAGCACTCAAAGAAATGGAACTACGGCGTCATTTCGAAAGCACAGAACGTGAAATACGCTCGCGTTTGAGTAGCGATTGGAAAAAATACGCATTTAACTTGTACTTACGGGAATGACTTGCGGAAGTATTCAATGTTTCACCGTGTCGTAGCGTGGTAGCTGGTCACGCACAAGCTCATTGCACACGAAAGCGAGACGAACATTCGTGTCGGAGCGTTTCTCCCTTACCAAGCCCACCGACTCGCGTGTGTTCCTATCGGTGTGTTTTCTTTTTCGACACTCTTGGTGTTCGCCCTTTCTGCGAACAGCGTTCCCCTCTCCCAACGAGACACGCGCACACAGGCCGAGAGAGGTGACGTTGGGTGCACGTATAGATAAAGCAAGGTCTCCGGACCTCTCCTTCGTGCGTTCGTACTGCTGACGGGAGTGCCTAATTCATTTAACCAAGAAGTAATGCCGCTCAATTTTTTCCTTTGAACGGCACGCTTGTAGCGCTTCGCGACCGATGAGAGATCGTTTCGTGGCCGCGAGGCGCACGGCGTCCGGGGAGCGCCGATAGGACATTACACTGCGCCGGAAGTTCAAAGCCTGCTCAAGCTCGTGGGAGTTCGCTTTTTTGCATTCGTGTCTGCCATAAGCGCTCTCTCCCTTTCGATCTCAAACAGGCGAATCCGTCGCCGAGCCACGGACGAGATAAGGGGCGAGCTGTAAGTGCTTGCTGAAGAGTCAGGCTGCGGGTCCCAGTCAGGTGTATCGCTTATTTGCGCGGGGCTACCTGGTCCGCCAGCGCGACGCACACTCGACCTTGCCGGTCGAGTGTATACCGTTCGCGTGAGTGATTCCTTACAAGCGTCGGCGTGGCCTCCATGCCAACTATAGTTGCTCCCAGCAGCGACGCCCTCTGGCCTGCGTCCGTTCAACCGGCAGTTCGGGCAACAACGCTTATGGTCGTACATATTTGTTCGTGCAGTTTTTTTTTTGTTCGGGGCCACGCTTTTGTCTGTCTGTTCAGTTTTAGTGGTGTCCCTGTTTTTTTTTCTCTCTATCACTCCATTTGCATTGTTTTATATGGTCAGCCTGATGTGTTATCTCCAACCTACGTTTTGCTTTCTCTTTTTCGTTAGCGCCTTTGTGTTGATCGACTTGAAAAATACCGCAGTGGCGGAGGCCGACCAGACATTCGGGCGCCAATACAACATGAATCACCGCTATGGTCCCACGCGGTGACAGCACTTGGCACAGCGTAGGACCATTCTATCCGAAAACAATAGGAGAGTGGAACAGCTTAAGTGACGAATTGGTTAATATAAAACAATAATAATTTTTTTTCTATGCTGTGAAATTCTTCTTGCATTGTGTATGTTCTGTGTGTATTAAAATGTATTTGTGATTCATTATTATGTTCTGATAAATGTGACGGTGTTTTTTTGTATGTGCGTTTATCTATTTTGCTACGAATTCTTTTGTACCGATTGTTTTTTTTTTGTTACCCCCTAAATATTTCCTCTATGGCAAATTATGTACTCTGTAAATAAATAAATAAATAAATAAATAAATAAATAAATAGTAACTAAATAATAAATAAACAAATAATAAACTTTGCTGCTTATAGAGCATTTTCAGACGCTACACTCGAGTAGCCACCATGGGCGAATATTCTCGTTTAATAATTTACGTGAATTATGAAACACGCTTGCGCATAATTGAAAATGCAGTAGGAATAGGCGCCTCGAATCGGCGTTAACCTTTTCAATTTCGAATGATACTTTTAATTCTTAATGTAACGGGAGTCCTCTCGCATAGCGGCTGTCCAGTGAGTTTGACGGTGAAAGCTGTTTAAAGATCGCAACAAGCGCCGTTTTCGGCGCCGTATATAGTTGTCCGCCGCCACCGCTGCTGGTGTCCGTAACGGCCCTTGTTCGAAATAGGGAAAAAAATGAAGAAAAATAAATCAGAACGAATAATAAGAATCGAACGTTGGTCCAAACCTGTGTCCTTTCCGCGGCAGCCTAGAATATATCACACAGCCACACCTGTGATAGAAACTCTTTTGTGAAAACACCCTGTGCAGGTGCAATGTAGAACCACGTTACTATGTGTAATATAATGTGGTACAAAAGACTAGAATAGCAACCAGGTGTCACACTTGGCGAATTTTGTAACTAGCCGTTCATTGCAATTTTTTTTTGTTTTGTCGCCTAAAAGATCTTGGCTCATACTTACAAGGGGGATTGTCACATTGTACCTCTTAACGTAAAATTTAAATACAAAAGAAAGACAAATCAGATAAAAAGCAGATGTTTTATAACGTACATAAAAAAATAAAAGGGCAAGAGGATTATAAATGCCAGAGTTGAAAGATAGTAGGGATGAAGAAGGGGAACAAAAAATTATTTGTGTTCATCCAGTGGTACGTTCTGTTTCATGAATGGATTAGTGATAGAGAATTTCGCCACGAGGGGGGTCACTGAATGCTTCTTTTTTTTCTTCTTCTCTTATGGCTCATACCTAATGCAGGAGATTGGCCCAAATCATTGTTAAGGGATAAGCCAAAGTTCTTCACCTGTATCGGCTACCACTACAACAAAATACGCGTAATGTCTTGCAAATGCGTAGCGCGTGCCTCCCTTAACAGCAGTGCGTGCCTTCCTTAACGACAGGAGGACTCGCTCGCTGGATTCCGTGCCGACCGGTTGTGCCCTCTCGATCTCCGACGACAGCGCAGCTCTGGCCGACTGGGTTGGTCCTACGCCACCTTCTGCCGCCGGTCTCTACGACGACGTCAGCGCAGCTCTGGCCGGCTGGATTAGCCCTACGCCATCTCCTGTCACCGACAAGAGATCTCTCAAGTGGTGCCCCGTCCTCAGACTCCTGTGACCGTGTTTCCATCTTTCCTATCTCTCTTTTGTCGTCTCTCGCTGTCCTAGCGCATCTCTCCCCCTCTCTCTCTCTTTACCTTTAGTTCTATCCTTTTAATCCCTCCTCACACCCATCCCTTGTGAGCTACAGCTGGGGTGTCGCACGCTGATGCAGACAGTTACGGGGCTCACTTTTCTCTTTTTTTTTCTCTTTAAAAAACACATAAGAAAAAAAGTGATAAGACGGCAGAACGACGAAAAATAGCGTACAGGGTGCTCTGCAGCTTCAAAAAATTATGATTTATGTCGTTGTGCGAATCTTGCAAGCATATACTCGTATTAGTAGCCCCGAGAGAGTTCAGAGCAGGTTCTTTAGATGCCGCTTTTTCAGCGTCCATGCTCACTGTGCTGCGGTTACATGCGTAACATTACCTAATGGAATAGCACATGCCATTTAGCCTTCCACAGAAACATGAATGCTGCTGAAATGGCGGGGAGCCTTTACAACTAAACGGCAGAACCACTATACCCAGTTATTCAGTGTTGGAGTATTCTTTACTTTATCCATTAACAATCTGTCTTTCCCACCCTATATATCTATTTCAACACTTATTGCACTATAAAAAG